>NW_020194451.1:0-229984 GCF_003013735.1 Candidozyma pseudohaemuli | reverse complement strand
CAGTGATCATGTTCTTGATGAAATCTCTGTGACCTGGAGCGTCAATGACGGTGACGTGGTACTTAGGGGTCTCGAACTTCCACAAAGCAATGTCGATAGTGATACCTCTCTCACGCTCAGCCTTCAATTTGTCCAAAACCCAAGCGTACTTGAAAGAACCCTTACCCAACTCGGCGGCCTCCTTCTCGAACTTCTCGATAGTTCTCTTGTCGATACCACCACACTTGTAAATCAAGTGACCGGTGGTGGTGGACTTACCAGAGTCGACGTGACCAATGACAACCAAGTTAACGTGCTGCTTCTCTTTACCCATTTTTGTTTTAGTGAGGTGATACAGAAAAAGATCAAAAGGGGGAAATTTTTTTCCAGAGTGCGCCTTATATATGAGCGCTGATGGCGGTAGCAGTAAGGTGGGAAAAATTTTGCGGCGCCGGGTAACCCCTCATTGGGACTGGCTTTACGCTATGTGCTGCGATTTACTACACTCTATAGGACCGTCTTGATGAAAACTCTAACCCAATATAAGCTTTTTGTTATTAATCATATTACACCGAATTAAACTCGAAAACAGCGAGGTGAGGTTACCGTTATCAGCAAGCCAGGAAACCACCCGGGTGGGGACACGTGCCCTGTGGTGCGGGCGCGAGCCCTAATGCCACCACTAGTACCATTGCCAACATCAGGCAAGGGCTGTTAAGTAATGTAACCATGTATTATGACTTAGCATGCAAGGTCAATGCTCCAGAGACTGGCTCTTGCCACCTCTGGGAACATAGGTATAATCATTGTGCAGGTCGCTGCCATGTAATCAGTGGCTGCAAACCCTACTGTTCGAAAGCACTTTCTCTCTGTCCACTCTGGTAGTTCTTTCTGAACATGTCCTGGTTTGGTTGGAGGTGTGGTTGCGATGATGGTGTGGATGACGTAGTGTTGACTGACGGGAGGTGAGAGCTCTCAATCGACAGTCTGGTGGTAGACGTTGATGAGCGTCTTCTGTGATTTCTAGCCGTCTGTGGATCGATCTTGATGCCTGACTTGTGCTGGGCAAATAATCCCAAAATGTCAGTCAATGTAACAACACCCACGAGCTTGCCGGGGCGTCCACTTTCGGGTTGAATGCCTTCGTTTGAGAGAGCAGCCTCAACCGTACTTGGAGGTCCAGAAGCAGAACCTAGATGGGAGCCTCTGTTCTCCACAATCCATAATCTGTGTGACTCTGTAGCAACCAACTTGGCAATTACGCGGCCCAAAGAGCTCTGCTGACTGACGTGAAAAATGGGGAATTGATCCTGGCCACGCTCAATGCCTTTCTGGGACAAGTTGTAGGAGATGAAGTTGGTGACTGGCTTAAATAACAAGTGTGAGTTCTTGGTTGAAGAGACGTTTTTCACGTCGACAATGGAAATGTTACCCACTAAGGACTTGTTCTTGTCAATGACCGCAAGGGAAGAGACTCTCTCGTCGAACATTTTCTGCAAAGCTTCAATCAAAGGCTGGTCGCCCTGAATTGTTATAGGTGCTGTAGAACCGATCTTCAAGTCCTGCAAGGACGAATTGAGTAAGAATTCAAGTGATGGGAAGCGTCTGGCATTCTCCCAAAGGAAACGAATTGTTCTTCTCTGGGAAAGAATACCGGTGATCTTGTTAGCGCTATCGACAATTGCAACACGGTGAACACCGTTTCCAAAAGCCTCTACCGCTCTGAATAATGATTCTCCGTCCTTGAGTCTCACAAAGGGTGTTTTAGGGTGCAATCTCACGATGAAGTCAACGGGGACCTCCTCGCCTTTCTTGGCCTTGGCGACTAACTGGTGGAGCTTCTCGTGCTTCTGGGCTGGCGTCAAGGCATGAGGGTCGCCGTGTTCGTCAGGAATATCATCTACACACAAGTCGCTGATGGCGATCTTGTTCATGATCATCAATAGGTAGGTGTTCAAGTCCAGGTAGTCGAACGACAAGCAATTGGACAAGTCCGAGGAGTCTGCCGTGCACAGCACGGGCAAGGAGGTCAAATTGTGTGAAATCAAGGTCTCGAACGCTTTCTGGACGGAGTATGTTCTGTTGATGGCCACAAGCTTGTTGGACTCAGCCAAGTCGGCCAAAATCACATCGGGCCAATCGTTACGGGCCGCTCCGCCTGCCTGGAACACTGACAGGGCTCTGGAAGATACAGAGGTGTTTCTGGACAAAGAGAACTCGTCAATCAGCGCCAGGTGGTTATCCTGAGGAAGCGGTGGCGGCGACAGCAACATCTCGACAATGGAGTGTTTTCTGGACACCGAGCCACTGGATGCGTGGCCCGCCAAGGGCTGGTGGAGCTGCTGGTTAGCCTGGTGAGGCGACAGGGGCGATCTTTGGAAGGACATTGAGGATGGAGACGGACGACTTTGCAATCTTTTGTATAAGGGTTATGACCACGAGCGGGGTCAATTATACAAGGGAATAATGGCGTTCAGCTTTCAAGACAATGTTCTGTTCTCAAAGGGTGGTTGCTGAAGGAGGATTGAGTGACTAGTTGCTAGCGTCAAACCTTCGGACTCAGCGGAGTATTGGGGCTGTTTGCGTTATCAATGAAGGATGCCTGAACAAAGGGTGGCGTTGGTTCAATTGAAAACGAGTTTTGTATGGGGAATAGTGGTGGTTGTTTGGAAAAGATGGGGAAGTGAGAACGTGAGAAAAGTCACTGGAGGCAAACCGGTGAGGCTACTATCGCTGAGGGTGAGAAACCCAATACACAAACTTAAGCCTTGTGCGGGGCCAGTGGTCTGAGCAGAGAGGTGAAAAAAGGAGAATTAGAGGAAAAAAAAAAAAGAACAATAATGTTAAGAAATAGTCATCGAAAAATTGTCCATCTCTGTATGCCCCGGGGGTTAAGGTCCGGCCTGACCGCTGAAATTGGGTCCGTTCGCTGAGTCCAAGAATGCAAGCCCACTGACCTAAATCAGCCTGGGCCGGGCTTTTCGACTATGGGTCTGCTGGCTGCGAAATCGATGCGGCTACCCATAATGGTGCCATTTTCGCCAGCTTTTGACGTTTGAGCCGAGGGCGGCGGAGCTTGGCGGATCGATCGAAAATTGGCATATTACTGATTTTTTTGGCTTTGGTTCCTGTCGCTTGGGGTGCCTCCGAGGAAGCACTACCACGGAGGGGTCCACGGAGCCCCCATTCCGAGGGGTTCAGAAATCCGGGGAGCAAAAAGATTTCATATGGTGTGATGAATTCTGACTTTGTGACCGAAAAGCTTGAGTTTTTCGCTTCAGGGATTCAAAGCACCGGCGATTCAAGAGTGCTGTGAAACTTTGGGCCAAGGTGCATATCGCATCATCTGATTCATGACATGGAGCCGTTGCCGAGCAATAGAAGGCGTGGGCACTTTTTTGGCTTACCTGGATTGACGTAATTGGCTCGAGCAGAAAACCTGTGACCATTTATCCGGGGTGGGTCTGGGGAAACGGTGTTGGGAATGTGGCATGTTGAAAGTCAGCCGATTTGCACCCAGTGCCTCGACGAGCAAATTAGGCAGGATGGGTTTTTAGAGTTTGGTGCATTTTTTGGTCTATACGAGGCTGGGAATTTGGAAAGTTTTTGAAGTGGGTGTTTGGCGTGGGGCAATGCTGATCTCGGGTCGTTTGGCTTTACTCTTATAAGTAATTCCTCATTGGATGGCATTCTCGTGGTGCTGAATGAGAAAGCGGACTTTTTCAATGGACTCCGCTTTGGAGAGCAAAACGCAAAGATCAATAACCACAATAGTGCCACAGCCGTTGGGCCCTGGGCCAACTAAAAACGACTTCTTTTTATTTTCTGACATCAATTGAGTTCAATTGGGTGCAAATTGGCCCTTTTCGTCCACCTCTCCTACTTCCACTACGAACCCCTATCCACCTCTACCACCGATATCTAAACGATCATCACCACCTCCACGTTCCTAACTCCACACCTCGATCAGTTCCGAGAATTGCGCATGGCGCCTGCAACGTTACCGCTTTTTCGTCTTTGTTGAAACCTCTCCCAGATCTGATTAGACCACCCTGCGTCTCCATTATCCAGCCGTCCGAGACCCCCAGGCAGCAGAGCCACTCACAGCGCCGACAATATCAGCAAAAAAATCAATTGGGAGAGTTTCTTCAAAAAACGATGAAAAACACCAATTTTTGTTAGCAGACCATTCGATGCGATGACCTTCGGAGTGGTGCCGAAATAAGGGCCCTGGCCTCGGAGCGATGGTTGCGAACCGGAAGAGTCCGGTTGCTGCTTGAGCCTCTGATAATGCGCCACTCCGAGGGTCCGAGCAGACGGGCAAGAAAAGGCGATTTTCAGAATCAATTGCAAAAAGCGAATCCCAAAATATTCAATCCAAAAATCAATCCAAGGTTCAAAAAGTTGGGAATCCTTGCCACCAATGACCAATGCCACCTCAGCATCTCATCTCCAGAGATTCCGCGAACATCTGAAAATTTCGGGGACCCTCTGCGACCTAATCAGCCATAGCCTAGATCCCGTCCCCTAATTCAAATTACCTTTATTACCTTCTAGACTACTTTTCTTACCATACGTCTTCAAACCGCCAAACTCAAAAAGAAAGACTCTGCCGTTTAGGGGCAGGACAGGCTGGCCTGAATCAGCCCCTACACACTCGCTTTGTGTTCCTGCCTGGGCCTAGGGCCTCGGACCGTTTGTTACTCTGCACAAGGAAGTCCGAGGCACTTATTCCGCAATAGAGCAAGATGCGTTTTACTTAGTGTGGAGTTTTCTGATGCAATTGCTCGTCAGCATTCGAAAATCACCAGAACCTCGTCCCCTAGTCCATGGCCTTTCATGCTCTTATCTGACTCTGTCACCTTATCGGATGCGCGGCCCAACAATTAGCGCCACAGCCAAATCCTGCCCGACTTTCTCGATTATGCAGAGTCCGGGAATTAAAAAAAAACAGCCATGCCAAAAACCAGCCAAACCTGGGCCTCGGAAATCATCCCTTGTTCCAACGCCATTATAGATCCCAAAAGCTCAGCCTTTTCTTTCTTGTCGTCCTAATTGGCGCACGGTCTACTCTTAATTTTCTGGAGTTCCTGTCAACGCACATGGCCGCAGCGCTACATAGGGGACCTAATTTTAATAAGTTTCTAGGGAGCATCCCACGGAGCAAGCGCAGAATCACTGAGCCCATCTAGCATCCAAAGGGGCTTCTTTACGCAAAAGAAACCCATTTCTCCCGCTTCCGCTCGTCCAGCCATTTGTCCTGAACCTCGTCCAGGACGGGCCTGCTTTACCCAAAAAACGTATCTTTCACAGCTGCGGCCTGCACACAAGCCCGATTATTGTTCGCAGGCGCCTTTTTCTTTTTCCGCCTGCTCGCACCCATTTAAAGGCTCCCTGCTGCCCCCCTAATTTTCAGATCCACGTACCTTTAAGCTAAATCTAACTCAATCATGGCTGATCAGTTGGATGCTGTGGACATCACGTCGCTTAATGCCCTCGCTGCAGGCACTAACAAGAAAACCCCAAGAATCGTCGCCGCCGGTTTGGGCGGTAAGTTGATGGGTACCAAGTCCTTGGTCAATGTCACTGCCGAGCAGCTTGCCTCTGATTCCAAGACCTTCTACGAGAAGGACGAGGCCGAGCGTAAGAAATGGTCCAAGCAGCAGCATATCTCGGACAAGCCCTGGACTTTGTCCAACTTTCACGAGCACATTAACTGGTTGAACTTTGCCTTGGTCGTGGCCATCCCTGCCTTTGGCTTGTGGTCCGCCTACACCGCTCCTCCCCAGTTGAAGACTTTGGCTCTTGCCTTCACGTTGTACTGCTTCTCCGGTATCTCCATCACCGCCGGTTACCACCGTTTGTACTCGCACAAGGCCTACGACGCCCACTGGGCTCCTAGAGCTTTCTTTGCCTTCTTTGGCGCCGGTGCCGTTCAGGGTTCCATCAAGTGGTGGGGCCACTCTCACAGAGTTCACCACAGATACACCGACACAAACAGAGACCCATATGACGCTCGTCAAGGTTTCTGGTACTCCCACATGGGCTGGATGTTGACCAAGGCTAACCCAAAGAACAGAGCCAGAGCTGACATTTCCGACTTGACTCTGGACCCTATCGTCGTCTTCCAGCATCGTCACTACCTTATGGTCATGCTTGCTGCCGCTGTCGGCTTGCCAACCTTGATTGCCGGTCTCGGTTGGGGCGACTTCTACGGTGGCTTCGTCTACGCCGGTATCCTCAAGTACTTCTTCATTCAGCAGGTTACCTTCTGTGTCAACTCCTTGGCTCACTGGATTGGTACTCAGCCATTCGACGATAGAAGAACCCCTAGAGACCACGTCTTGACCGCTTTCGTCACCTTCGGTGAGGGTTACCACAACTTCCACCACGAGTTCCCATCTGACTACAGAAACGCTTTGAAGTGGTACCAGTACGACCCAACCAAGTTGACCATCTTGGCTCTTTCCAAGCTTGGCCTTGCATGGAACCTTAAGACTTTCTCTCAGAATGCCATTGAGCAAGGTTTGTTCCAGCAGCAGCAGAAGAAGCTTAACAAGATGAAGGCTCAGTTGAACTGGGGTGCCGAGGTTTCTCAATTGCCTGTCTGGGACATGGCACACTTTAACGAGATTGCCAAGAAGGAGGGTCTTCTCATTATCTCTGGCATTGTTCACAACGTTAAGAACTTCATCAAGGAGCACCCAGGTGGCCAGGCTTTGGTCAGAGCTTCTCTCGGGAAGGACGCTACCAAGGCTTTCAACGGCCATGTCTACGCCCACTCTAACGCCGCTCACAACTTGTTGGCTACCATGAGAGTTGCCGTTATCAAGGACACCGAGGTGAACGGTAACACATTCGACTTGCAAGAAGAGATGCTTGCTAAGAAGGAGACGTAGGTCTTCATGGGCGTTATATGATACACTAGGACAGATATAGGGTTGAATTAAGGAATAAGATAATACAGATGTAGATGTACGATGGGTGGGAAATGCATATCTCAGAATGGGGCTATATGACTACCCATGCTGATCTGGGGAAACGACTCAAAAAGCGATGGAGATAAAGATTTTCTCTTGGCGACAATCACAGATCATTTGAGTGTACCTTACTCTCTATTGAGTCCCCAGCATGGTGCTAATTTTCACCCGGTTCACCCGATGCCCCCGTGCGCTAATACAAACCATAGTGTACCCAGCCAACCACGACCATGCAATATCCCACATTCTTCCGATCCCAATGACTCAAATAAAACGCACCCGCTTACAGCCGTCAGTGTAACACCACACATCAGGTTATTTCCTAAAAGCCTGATCTACAGCAGTGTGGAAGTGGTTCGATCGGCGCGACCCGAAAAAGTCCGCCCGAGCATAGAAGCTTCCACGCAGACCCTCGAGAGCTACACAAAACGAATATGATGAGTTTTGAGGATTTTAAATTTTTCTATGCTTTTCCGTGGTTGTCCAAGAGAAACTTGGTGTTTTTCGCCCTAAAATTTGAAAAATAAGCCTACTTTTCCCTGAGTGTCGTCTCAAACCTAGAGTGCCGCCTAGCTTTTTGTCAGGAGATTTGCCGGCACGGCTGCAGCTCTGTGGTGCGATTTTTTGCACCCAATATGACCACTTCCTGGCACCACCAGCCCATGAACCCAGTATATAAATGCCATAGACTTTCTGAAGAAATCTTCAATATCAACAACAAACACATCAATAATCACAACAATGCTTCCAAGAACCTCTATGCTCCAAAACTACATGAGACGTGTCCCAGCAGTCATGCAATGGGGAGTCGGTGTTGGTTTCTTCTTGGGCTGGCCCCATGCCGTTATTGGCTACTCCAACAAGGCCCATGATGTTCCAAAGATGAACCTCGCCTACCTTTAAACTATTTATGCATGTACATTAATTTACGATAGAACGATGACAAGTTGTAGGTGTGGAAGCCAGCACTTCAAGCTAGGCACATAATTAAATTTATGGCTGCACATTGAGTAGGGTAATGGTCAATACTCTTCCTTTTGATGTGAGGGCATGTTAGATGCGGAGAATCGGTGCATTTATGGTCGCAGTCGTCTGGTTATATTGCAACTAGAAGCTTCCGGTGTCAAAATCTCCACAATTCCGTTGCGGACCAAGGTGGACATTCAAATACTTTTAATTCAAGCAGCTCAATGTATGAATATTCCATTTTTAGAAATCTCCACCAGTCCTATTTTTCAACCCTACCGTAGTTCACACTTTAGTCCGAATCTCGCGAGAAACACGGAAACTTTCCCAACCTACTCCACCGGCTGCGAATCGTCAAAATCCACCACCCCCTTTTAAAAAACCATCCGATCCATAAAAGAACAACTCTTTATCACTCTCTTCACATTTCAAAACCCCAATTGACTTAAACCCCTGACTCCTAACCCCCCTCAACTACCCCGGATCTAATGTAGCCACCTTTCTGGGCGGCAGAAGCCTGCATTGAGCCACGCTCCCAGCTACTACCACCAAGAACCATATTCAAAGTACCCCCAGCAACCAATGTCCAAGCCATTCCAACCAATCAGTGAGGTCCTCAAAGACAAACACAAGGAGCAGTCGTTCGATGATATCTACGGCGAACCAGAGAACTTCCTTGAGGTCGAAGTATGTATCCACTTTTTAGTATAGTCCAGCTCGTCTAACACCAGGTTCGTAATCCACAGACACACTACAGCAAGGACCCCTACACCGACTACGAAATAGTGTGCCGAACAAACATTCCAGCATTCAAAAAGAGACAATCTAGGGTCCGTAGACGGTACAGTGACTTTGTCGCTTTCCGGAAGATTCTCGACCTGGAAACGCTGAGAGTAGTTATCCCACCTTTGCCTGGTAAGATTCTCCTCAGTCTGAATCGTTTCAACGACGTCAATATAGAGAACAGAAGGCAAGGTCTCGAGAAATTCTTGAGGGTTGTCAGTGGGCACCCTATACTCCAAACCAAGTCTACAACCCTACGTGACTTCATGCAAAACGACCGCTGGGAGCCTCGGTACCCTCTCGAGCCACGTGAGCTTCTTTCGTAAAGTTGAAACTCCAACAGATCGGTGACTTCCAGGGTATAACCTGAGAGGTGTCGGGTGGGGGGTATATAAAGCCTGAAACCCCGGCTGGCAGGTACCAAACACTTTCTGCCTGTGGAAGTCCCCACAAATCGCCTCAAAAAGGGCTAATGGCACCGGTGTTTGACCATTGTTACCGCAGTTATTCCGACAACTAGGCTATGCCATCTCGGCCATAACTTGGGTTTTTGACATTTTGTACCCCTAAGAGGGTGAGCAAGGGCGACTCGGTGTTAAGCTCGCACGGTGCTCGCTGTTTGGGACCACCCTCAGCCATGAGCAGATGCCAGCATGTTAATTACGCATCTCGGGAATATCCTTGAATTGTTTTCAAATTAATCACCTGCTTCGCTGTTAGTTCAGTTTAGCACCTGCGGGGGGCTCGGTATTAGGCTTTTCGCAGCCAATCCCCCTCCATACTGAAACTCGGGCTTCCACCGTGTGGAGTGGTCCTAAGGCTTATCAGTGGAGCTCGGCGTTATGCACCTACATGTCTCCTCCATGACGCTGCAATACATGTTTCAGCTCAAAGCCCGAGACCGGACCCTCGAGTACCCCACAAACCTCGAACTATAAGTAAACCTTCGATTCTCGACATTCAAGTCCACCATCAAACAATCAAATCAATCAATCGCAATGTCTGTCCCAAAAACCCAAAAAGCTGTTATCTTCGAGACCAACGGTGGTCCTTTGCAGTACAAGGACATCCCAGTCCCAACCCCCAAGCCAACTGAATTGTTGATCAACGTCAAGTACTCCGGTGTCTGCCACACTGACTTGCACGCCTGGCAGGGTGACTGGCCATTGCCAACTAAGTTGCCATTGGTCGGTGGCCACGAGGGCGCTGGTGTCGTCGTTGCTATGGGTGAGAACGTCAAGGGATGGGAGATTGGTGACTACGCCGGTATCAAGTGGTTGAACTCCTCTTGTAACTCCTGTGAGTTCTGTCAGACCACAAACGAGTCCAACTGTGCTTCCGCTGACTTGTCTGGTTACACTCACGATGGTTCTTTCCAGCAGTACGCTACCGCCGATGCCATCCACGCTGCCCGTATCCCCAAGGGCACTGACTTGGCAACCGCTGCTCCAATTTTGTGTGCTGGTATCACTGTCTACAAGGCTTTGAAGACCGCCAACTTGAAGGCTGGCCAGTGGGTCGCCATTTCCGGTGCCGCAGGCGGCTTGGGTTCGTTGGCTATTCAATACGCTAAGGCCATGGGTTACAGAGTCTTGGGTATCGATGGTGGCGAAG
Source organism: Candidozyma pseudohaemuli (assembly GCF_003013735.1). Lineage (NCBI taxonomy): Eukaryota > Fungi > Ascomycota > Pichiomycetes > Serinales > Metschnikowiaceae > Candidozyma > Candidozyma pseudohaemuli. Next base: position 219,662 of record NW_020194451.1, on the reverse strand, counting down.
GAAAGGAGGACTTTGCCAAGGGCTTGGGTGCCGAAGCTTTCGTGGACTTCACCAAGGTCAAGGATGTTCCTGCTGAGGTTGTGAAGATCACCAACGGTGGTCCTCACGGTGTGATCAACGTCTCGGTCTCGGAAGCCGCTATGCAGCAGTCTGTCGAGTACGTCAGATCTACCGGTACCGTCGTGCTTGTTGGTTTGCCAGCTGGTGCCAAGGTGGCTGCCTCTGTCTTCGACTCGGTTGTCAAGTCCGTGAGCATCAAGGGCTCTTACGTCGGTAACAGAGCCGACTCCGCTGAGGCCATCGACTTCTTCTCCAGAGGTTTGATCAAGTGTCCAATTAAGGTTGTCGGCTTGTCCGAGTTGGCCAGCATCTACGAGTTGATGAAGGCTGGTAAGATCTTGGGTAGGTACGTCGTTGACACCTCCAAGTAAGCAGGCTTGCTTGTCCGTTATGACAGTATATTTCAATGACAGAAAAGTTTATTTAACAAGCTTGTAGAGAGAAGTGGATGTAAAATTACGGGGATGCCTTTCCTGGCACCTAGCGCCTTATCTGATTCATCAATGATTTGCGAACTACATGAAAACTTCATAATCAAATTTATTTCACACAATCTATATGGCTTAGAAAGCGCGGTTCAATGGGGAAAGGATTGGCTTACCCTTGTAGAACTGGACGGTCTTGGCACCTCTGTCGGCAATACCCTCTGGGGTGAACTCGAAGAACTTGTAAAGATCGTCAGCCTTACCAGAAGCACCGAATCTGTTGATACCAAACTGCTCGTGAGAGTACTTAGACCAACCGAAGGTGGACAAGACCTCAACGGACAAGATTGGGACACCATCTGGCAAGACAGACAACTGGTAGTCTCTGGTCTGCTGGTCGAAGGTGTGGAAGTCAGCGACGGAAACAACGCTGGTCTTGATGTTAGCCTCAGCCAACTTCTTGGCAGCGTCAATAGAGATAGAAACCTCGGAACCAGAAGAGACAATGATCAAGTCTGGGTTCTCAGCGGCGTGGATGGTGTAAGCACCCTTGGAGGCCTTCTCAATAGAAGAGCCAGCCAACTGAGGCAAGTTCTGTCTGGTCAAAGCCAAGACGTGAGGAGTAGAGGTGGACTCGATGGCGCTCTTGTAAGCAGCAGACACCTCGTTACCGTCAGCTGGTCTCCAGACAGAGATGTTTGGAGTAGCTCTCAACCAAGCCAAGGTCTCGATAGGCTGGTGAGTAGGACCGTCCTCACCCAAACCAATGGAGTCGTGGGTAGCGACCCAGGTGACTGGGAGGTGGGACAAGGCAGCCAATCTGACGGCACCGGCAGCGTAGGAAACGAAGTTCAAGAAAGTACCACCGTAGTTCTTGTAGTTGGCACCGTAAGCGGCAATACCGTTCATGATGGCACCCATACCGTGCTCTCTGACACCGTATCTGATGTAACGACCGGAGTAGTCACCCAAGCCGGTGTTTGGAGGCTGGAAGTCGACAGAGTCGGCACCTCTGGTCAAGTTAGAACCGGTCAAGTCAGCGGAACCACCAATGATCTCAGGGACAATTGGCAAGATGGCGTTCAAGACGTTCTCAGACAACTTTCTGGTGGCCAATGGCTTGTCGTCAGGAGTGTAGGTTGGCAAAGCGTCAGCCCAGTTCTCTGGCAACTTGTTGTCCAATCTTCTCTGGACCTCAGCACCCTCCTTAGGGTACTTCTGCTTGTAGGTTTCAAGTCTGGCTTGCCACTCTCTGTAGATCTTCTGGTTCTCGCCAACGTGCTTCTGGTAGTGCTCGTAGACCTCGGTTGGGACAACGAAAGACTTCTCTGGGTCGAAGCCCATTCCCTCCTTCAACTGCTTGACATCGTCAGCCTTCAATGGAGAACCGTGGACAGAACCGGTACCGGCCTGCTTGGAACCGAAACCAATGGTGGTGGTCAATCTAACCAAAGTTGGCTTGTCAACCTTCTTGGCCTCCTCAATGGCGTCCTTGACGGCACCCAAGTCGGTGTCACCGTGAGGAATCTCAATGATGTGCCAGCCGTAAGCCTTGTATCTCTCGGTGACGTTCTCAGTGAAGGCACAGTTGGTGTTACCGTCAATGGAGATGTGGTTGTCATCCCAGAAAGCAATCAAGTTGTTCAATTGCAAGTGACCAGCGAGGGAAGAAGCCTCGGAGGCAACACCCTCCTGAAGACAACCGTCACCCAAGAAAGCGTAGGTGAAGGAGTCAGACAAGGCAAGGTCGTCCTTGTTGTAAGTAGCAGCAAACTGCTTCTGGGCAATGGCCAAACCAACAGCGTTGGAGATACCCTGACCCAAAGGACCAGTGGTGACCTCAACACCTGGAACCTCGTGGGTCTCTGGGTGACCTGGGGTCTTGGAGTTCAACTGTCTAAACTGCTTCAAGTCGTCAATGGACATGTCGAAGCCGTACAAGTGCAACAAGGAGTAAAGCAAGGCACAGGCGTGACCGTTGGAAAGGACAAATCTGTCTCTGTTGGCCCAGTGGGGGTTCTTTGGGTCAAACTTCATTTGCTGCCACAAAGCGTGGGCAACTGGGGCCATACCCAAGGGGGCACCGGGGTGACCGGAGTTAGCCTTGGAGACGGCGTCAACAGAGAGAAGACGGATGGTGGAGATACACAATTGGTCAATGTCAGTCATCACGTGGAATTAGTGTTGATTGAAAAAATGGAGAGTCCTAACTTCGGTGCGAGTAGTGGGATTTTTATATTGGGCATGGGCGACGGCTTTGCTACGAGGGTAACCGGGGGTGTACCGGGGGTGAAAGAGCAGTACACCGGTGGTAGCGAGCCGGTTGTTCTACGGAATGGACCGAATGAGGACATTCAAGACCAAATATGACTATCTATCAAGGCAATAAAGCTTACTGAACAAGACTCGGCAACAACTTTTACCAAATCACCTTGACACATGCGGATTCGGTGAAGCGGGTCGTTGAGCGACGTTGGAAAAGACCCGTACACCAGCTTACATCATAGCGATCAGGCCTCGATTGATCTGGACAAAATTGCAGTTTTGTGGTCCACTAAGGGTATCAATATAATCAGTGAGATCAGAGAAATCTAAAGATGTAAAAACTATCCCGATATCACCCAGTTTGGTGAGTCAAGCCGTTCCGCTGAAAACTGTTGGATTTCCACTACCTGCAGTCCGCTTTTGGGTGTCTCAGGTCCTCCCTCGGAAAGAACGCCAAAAGAGGCCCCTGTTCTTGCAATTACTAACCCCATTTCCTCGAATACCCTCGATATGACGTTTGACAAGGCCTGGCCAAGGCTTGGGGCCTTTCACGTGATCCACCCCATCTGATTGTCTCTCGAACCTGAATGCACGCTGACTAAGTACCGTGGGTGCTAGAAGACCGGGCCGGTGCGCACCGGTGGTATCTACCCTCGGAAGTCCCACGACACCCTGGAGAACCGTGGGGGATTGGGGGAAACGTAATATCGATCAAATATTTAGATTACGGTGGTTGGTAAAATGCCAAATTTCCTGCAGATAGAAATGTTCGTGTTTCGGACTTGGCCAGCCCATGGCGATCGCATCTGCGCCAAAGTGGATCGATGATCTGATAGCAAGTATAGATATGTGAGTTGGAAGCAATGCAGCGTGGGTCAAAATCGAACCTTCGGGAAGGTGTTTTAGTGGAAAAGGGTCCTGGGGTGAAAAATGCGAGATGTAGCCGCTGAGGTGAAGAGGAGCAGTAATTATATAAGGACATCATTGAAGGTACACTAATCTAGCTGCACATGCAAAATATCACAACTTCAGTTGTGTGATTTTAATTTTGTGTTGGGAAGCCTTGAAGATGCAATGTAGGTAACCGCCAAGTGGTGTGTACTAAGGTGTTCGACATATGCGTCAGGCAGATATGGCTGCAAAATGTGGATATAGTTGAGATTTGTGAAGAACATAATCCGATTGCTTCATTAGAGGAATTTGATGAATTGCTCGGTTTTTAGACTACTGATAAGGCGATTCCAATATTGTTTGGACTAGGTACTTTTATATAGGCACCCTTTCGAAGATGAAGCTTACTCAAACCTAAATCAAGTAGTTCACTCTGATTTTCCAAATGGTCAGACTGGTTAAAAAGCACGAAGAACTTTTTACCTCTTGAGCTGTCTGGAAATCCTATAGCGAACATGTGGACACGACAAGAATGTTCAGATTGCCATTTCCGGTCTGTGTAATTCTCTAATTAATTTGATATAGAAATTAAGGGATCAAGGCCCCTAGATTAGCGTCAGTTGCCTCGCTTGAAAAACTTTAATTCACAATCAGCTACAACGCAGTCACTATCATATTGTTATGCTTTATCAGTACATGCATGGTCCTCATACTTGGGGACCTTTTCCAATGTCCAAGATGAACGAGCCAGCGCTCAGGTCATCCTGCTCGAGGTCGCCGTCGATCAATACTTGTGGTGGTGCCACCACCTGACCCTCGGGTCGCCTCACGCTTGTAGCTCGGTTAATCTCGCCAATGTCCAGATCCACATCCAGATCGACATCGCTATCGCTGTTGTGGTCTAGCGTGTTCGTCAGCTCGTTCACGACCTGCGTGTTGGTAACGATAGAGTCCTTGTTGGAGTTCCACGTTGTGTTGTGCTCCTCTTCGTCTTCCTCTTCTTCCTCATCACCTTCTTCTATTCGAGCAACGTTAACGAGCTTCGGCTGCGCTCTGATTGCAGTCATAGTCGCCAGTTTCAGCTGGCCTGTTCGTTCAGCAATGATAGACGCATTCTCGATGGTGTTGATGTCGGAGAATATCGAGTCAGACTCGTAGGAATATATCGAGCGAGTGTTGTTCTTGGTAGGTCTCACCGTGACACCTGGAATATAAGCCACGGGTAAAATGTTAGATGCGTTGGTGGTTGAGATGGTGGTTGCAATGGAGTTTCTCTTGGATGAGTCGTTGTCTCCATATGGCAGCAAGTTTCTGTTCTGGGCCTGGCCTCTGGCACGGCCTCTCGCCAGGGCACCACCACGGCGAGCGTATCTTGCTTGAGGACGCATAAACGACTCGTAGGAGGACACTCTGTGGTTCTTTTTGAGGGAGTTGTTGGAATCTGTTCTTCTGGCTTGGGGTCTAACAGGTCTTGCTGCCGCTGCACCTTCCATTTCTCCACTGGACAAGGTGTTACGCGGAGAGCGAGTGTCCAGATCTTCAATATCTGTCTTGTAGTCGTCCATGGCCAAATCGTCCTCCAACATAGGGTGCTTCTTGCGGTACACCTTCTTGTAGTACCACAAGCCACCTAGTATTAGCGCTAGCACCACCACACCACCAACAACACCTCCCACGATACCACCCACAGGCGTTCCTCCTCCGGAAGACAGTCTGGAGCTGTCCACACAGACATTCTTGGGGCACTGGTCACATGTTCGTGATATCTGATGACATACCTGGTTGGCAGGACACGAGGGACAAGGATCTATGCTGGACGGACACACCAAGCAGCCGTCCGAGCCTGTCAGGTACGACTTATCGGTTGATGTAGCACGTGGTTTTAGGGACATGTTGGTTTCTTCGAGATGATGCCCTTTGGAAGACTTATATATGCGTTTTCTGATTCTGAGGTGTCAGAAATCAGGGCGTTTCGGTGCTTTATTTGTTTACGCCCCAAGGCAAGCTTTTGAAACGGGATTTGAGTTTAGCTTTGGAGGGGTCGTCTCGTGCCTATACTTTCTGTCAGATCTCAGTGACTCGTGGATCGTATTTCCGGCGGGTCAAGTACTGTTGAACAGATCTGAAGATTTGCAGGCTCCCGATATAAAAAAATTGAAAACGGGGTTTGTCACGAAAAGTGGGTTTCACGACGACGTCTCGAAAGAAACTTGAAGTAGGAGACGACTTTTTCTCACTTTTGATCTTCCTTTCTCCAGGCAGCTTGGCTAAGCCGCTTCTCACTGATCTAGATTCAGGTGAGGCAGAAGGGGGACAAAAAAAAAAAAAAAGGAAGAATTCAAACGTCAAGACTTAAGAAAAAATCAGGATCTCAAAAACGTCGAATTTGTGGCTTTTTATAGAAATTAATTCAAGATATCCGTTTTCGTTATTGCGGCTTCCGGTCCTAGGCACGGTTTTGTGCCATGTCCATCCCTTGAGCTCAAATGGTCCAGGTGCCCCCACTAGGACCTGTTTAAGAAGGAAATGTAAAGTCCGCAGCCGAAAAATAAAAGATTAAGCCTTGCAGTTACCGAATAATATCAATTTTGTTACTGAACAATTGAATTTTAAAAAACCGTTCTGATTTGACTTGTGCTAAAAATACTCAAGCGGCTCTATAACAATAACACGCTCGTCGGCCGAATACCAGCTTTTTTTACCAGCATTTTCAGGAACACATTTATACAGTCGTCTGCTTCACGCGTCCCCTACCTTCTACACTTTATCGTTGTATTACCTGTATTCTTCGTAAACGTTGCCGTTCGCTATGCACGTCACCCTGCTTCCATCCTCTTCTAAAACGTCTCCTGCAACTCCTTCTTAAAGCTAAAGTTGTCCTTGCGGCGGATCAACCAGCTGCTCTGGTAGTCAAAGTACTTGTAGCTTTCACCACGCTCCACCTCCTCGCCTGGAGCCAAAGACACAGAACGGCTCTTGGCCTTCTCGTCTTTCGAGAACCACTGCTTTGTTTCCGAATTGAACACCCAGCCTCGCCTGCTCAACTCGCGAGCGGCGTTGTACTTTGCAAGGTCGTCCTGGCCTTCGCTGTAGTAGAAACAGAAAAATAGCGTGTCGTTGTCGAACTTGGACATGATTTTAGCCGAGTTGAGCTCAAACATAGGCTCCTGAGGGTAGTCCACCGACAGCGGATGCACGTTCTGTGGGTTGTATTGACGAGGCCTCTCCGCATCAGAGGAGTCGGGACAATTAAGCAAGGAAGACTCCAAGAGTTGGCTGATCGCCAGGAACGGCAATGGGTTCGCTAATCTGTTCTGTGCAATGGCATTCACCCGCGAGGCTGCCTCGCTCATGTACTTTGACTCTTGCGTGAGTGCTGCTGGCAAAGAAGGCAGAGCTTCAGAGGGTGCTCTAGCAGTGGATCCAGCAGTTGAGGTTGCGGCATTAGACAAGGCTGGCGATCCCTGGTTGTTCATAGCACCAGAGAGCACAGCAGCGGCTGTAAGACCTGGGGCTGGCGCCGCTGGAGCACTGGCCTGAGATGTGATAACCCTCTTTTTAAGCTCCTCAGCACTAGTTTTGAGTACACTAGCCAGAGGAGCCGGGCTACCCGACTTGGAAGACCCAAGACCTGGAGGAGGAGCACGTGCCAGCGCAAGAGCAGCAGCGGAGGGACCAGAGCCGGTAGGTGGCTTGGCTGGCGCTGTGAGAGGCTGCGTATGGCTCAGTGATGCGGTAGTAGCAGAGGAGGAACTAGGTGCAGACACTGGCGCAGAAGGAGCTGCCAGAGAATGACTGTTTTCCTTCTTTGCCGGGCTTTTGGGCTGAGGCTCCTTTGGAGTTTCCTTCTCCTTGGGCTTTTCGATCTTTTCCACCTTCTCAGGCTCCTTCTCCTCCTGGGCAGTGGTTGGGAGTGAAGCGGCAGGGAAGCTTTCAGGAGCCTCCTCAAGTTCTAGTGCTTCATAGAATTCATCGTACTCGATGAAATCGGGCGCCTGGTTGTTCTCCACATAATAGTCTAAGTCGTCCTTGATATCGTCTATCCTTTCGGGCTTTAGCTGCTCGTTGGTCAAGTTATGAAGCACCTGTTCGAGCTTGCCGATATGCATGTTGTTTCTGTCGATCTTCTGGTTCAAGTCGTCGATCGCCAGTTGGGCGTTGCCCAGCTTCTTCTTACCAGAGAACATACTTAGCTCTCCACTTAAAAGTTCGTTTTGTCTGGCCAACTCTTCAAGAACATCAGTCACGTAACGCGAAGCCTCGTTCTTCTTTGCCTCATCCACATCAGAAGCCCCGAGTTTCGTTTGCATTTCCAAACCTTCGTTTGAGAATTGCTTCATTTTGCTTACTCTCTCCACCTCTTTGAATCTTTCCATAGCATTCTCAATCTTGCTTCGGCTATCTTGTAATAGGTTCTTATCGAGCTTGACAGAACTGTCACCTAGCCATTGCTTCACCTGGTCACGAGAACGCTGCAACTTCTTGATTTCTTTCCTCAAGTCACCTTCAAGTCTCTCTTTCTGACTGGCATTGTCGGTAGCGGAAATTTTGTCATGAATGTCGTCGAATATCTGCAATCCTTCGACAATTTTCTTTTGGAGCTTGTCGCACTCCTGTTGTAGTTTTCTAGAACTCATGGTGTGCTAGAATGAAGCGGTCAAACCTCGCTAGTGGACATTTGATGTCTTGGGTACCGCACGACCACACAGTAGATCCAGAAACCTTCCATTTCTTACGTAGTTCATCTAAATTTTATCATTTCTCCAAGATAAAAAAAGTAGTTTTTTCTTAAGCTTAAAAATCGGGTTTATTGGGTACTGGGCTATCTCATTGAGGACGTCCAACACGTCTCTTGCTACTCTCAATCGAATCACACACGCAACTTTTTCTATTTCCATAATCTAATCTCAGATCTTGTTCTTTTCTCCGATCTCCTGCTTCAAGAACTCTTCGGAAAAGTGTGAGATCTGTCTAAAGTTCACTTCGAAGCCTTCTCTTCCCCCATAGTATGGGTCCAGCACAATAGTCTTGAACTGAGGGTCAGTCTTCCACTCTCCAAACAAAGCCACACGCGCTTTGCTGTCAGAGGGTTTCATGAACATCAAGTCCTCCTTGTTTGACTCGTCCATGCCGATCACATAGTCGAACTTGGCGAAATCTCTAGTTGAAATTTGCTGACCAGAGTGATTCACTGGCACTCCATGCTTACGACACGTGGCTGCTGATCTAGAGTCTGGACTGTCCCCGACGTGCCAGCCGCTGGTTCCGTATGAGTCAATGAGTTTGAAGTGGTCACTGTAGCCAAGTTCTTTAACTTTGTGCTTGAAGACAGCCTCAGCCATAGGCGAACGGCAACTGAAAGTTAGTCAATGTTGGATTCATTTTTGGTTTTGTGGAATTGAAACATACATATTGCCGAGACACACGAAGGCGACGGAGATTTTCTTGTCGGAGCCCATAAGCAAGTAGTTGAAGATCGGTGATAGTCTGAGATAGTGTGCTATATGTGTGCAGGCGATTCGATTCGTTGCATAAGCTGTGATATTGATATCAGGATGTTAAAGCAAGTGAAGTCTTTTTATATATAATTTTTCAAAATGATGCTTATCGTCTTGAAACATTGATATTTTGGTAAGGGTCGTGAGTGGTGCATCTCAAAAGCAGTAATGAGAATCTCTGAAACTATCAATAGTAATCAGAACACTACAATATGTTTTCAATTTCATTGATCATATCGATTATACATTTGAATATCCTACCTCCTTATCACAGTCGTTTTATTATACCAATATCTAGCACCACCAATTATACCTTGGTCTGCTGCAACCCGGTAAGCCATTGCTTCCAATCATCAAAGTCAACTGGCTCGTACATGTACCGATCAAAGTCTTCTGTCTTAACTTTCTTGGTATCTGCTTCGTCAAACAACATATCGATGTCGTCAGGCTCCTCACGCTCTCTTTTCTTGGAACTTGAAGCTTCCTGTTCCTTCTTGATAGCATCTCTCTCCACCAATTTGGCACACTCCTCCAACACTTCCATGTTGGTAAGCTCCTTGATGAAATCAACCTGGCGGAAAGCAGAGGTGATAGCCTCAGGCTTGACATTGCAAGTCCATTCGACCGAGTTGGGAGAAAGAGGAGACTTGGTGTTATCCGTGTTTGCAGCCTTCGTACCATTTGTACCTTCAGCCTTGTCCGTTTCGAGAAGATTAGACAATGCGGCGAAGAAGAACTGCTCGGGATTCGTCTTTGAGAGCTCCCTTCTAGAGTCTAACTTGGAGTCGACTTGGTTTCCACCAAACACATCTCCAACAATTGGCTCTTTACCCATCACATTGTTGCCCTTATTATCGCTATGAGGAGAAACATCAATCGGCGTACCCTTATTGCTATTGCTTTGGATGACTTGAGGCGTTGGCATGCTATTAGGGGTCTTGATGGCATTAGCCAAAGTAGCTGGCGTTGGTGCTGAGTTGCCAGGAGTAGGCATTGTACCAGCAGCTTTTGTAGACTTTCTTCTACCAGCGGCACCACTAGTACTAGTCTTCTTTGCAGGTTTTGCAGCTGCCTTAGGAGCCGTTTGTGTTTGCATCTGTGGCGAGGTATTCTGCGCAACAGGCATAGGAGAGATGTTGGCACCTCTTTGCTGAGCATTAACAGCCTTCAGCCAGTCGGGCTGGCCCTGAGCGATTTGGCCATAAGTAGCATTACGTGCAAACTGCTGTTGCGTTTGTTGTTGCGGAACTCTTTGGTTGGCCATTTGTTGCTGTGCTTGAGGAACTGGCTGTTGAGGAGGCTGCTGGTGCTGCTGTTGAGGACTCATATTCTGACCCATAGGCATTTGACCCATCCCTGGGGGACCAAAGTTCTGCTGGGCGCTCTGAGGCACATTTTGAGGCATGAAACGTTGGTCACCCTGTTGCATAGGTTGCATGGCAGATAGAGGACGTTGATTCGGAACTTGAGCTGCTGGTTGGTTCATAGCAGGGCGCTGCTGAGCAGGAGACATCTGATTAGTTGTCTGGTCCAACTTTTGTGGTTGCTGCTGTTGCTGCTGCTGCCTGCGGGCTGCAAGCTCTTTCTTAACCGAATCAAAGTATCTCTGGAAGTACTGGACCACCTTCTCAAGCAATTCAGGACGAGCAAGGTAGAGGCCCTTCTGGAAACCCTCGATGATGTTCTTGGTCATGAACTTCATCTGTATTAGCTTCTTGGTTCCGTTGAGGTCTCTGTGTAAAACATAGTAGTATGTGAGGACATGGTCCACAGTACCATACTGCTGGCTTATCTTCGTCATGAGCTCCTTGAAACGGAACTTGTCAGAGTCCGTTAAGGTATTTGTGTGATTGCTGAGGTTGTGGTTGTCACTGCGTGCCACCTCATCAAAAAGAGACTTCAATTTCATCTTCATCTCGTCAGTGATAGGTGGAACACCCATTGGCCTTCTAGCCTGGTTCTGCTGTCCTGCCATGTTACCCATGTTACCCTGGGATCCCTGCATTGGCGCCTTCTGCTGCATTACAGGAGAGAACATCGTCTGGTTAGCGCCCTGGTTCATCATCTGCGAAGCGTTTGGCTGTTGCATGTTACCCATCATGGGTGACTGCTGAGGCTGACCCATACCCTGCTGCATTCCTCCCATTGGCTGCTGCTGAGACTGAGGAGGTTGTTGCTGCTGGTTCTGGTTGAGCTGCTGTTGCTGCTGGTACTGCTGATGAGGGAACCCGCCCTGGTTCACGTTGCCCATTTGCATCAGCAGCTGCTGAGGGGTGCGCTGTGGATGTTGCGGAGCCATGTTCATTTGACCAGCAGCCTTGTTCGCCTTTGCCTGTTCATTCTTGAACGCATTAGCCTTCAGGTGGTAGATGAACTTGCGGATGAAGTTTTGCTTGCCAGCGTTGTCCAAATTAGGAGGAATCTTGCCTTCTTGTTGAGCCCTGCTCAAGTAGGCAAGCGCATCCGCCTGGTAGTCCATCATGTCCTGAGGGGTAATTTGAAAATTGGGCATTTTCATGGGAGCAGCCTGCTGCTGACCACCGGCCTGGTTGGCCATACCCAAGTTGTTGTTACCCTGAACCTGCTGATTTTGCTGCTGCAGTTGCTGCTGCGGTTGCTGATTCTGCTGCTTCATCATAGGGTTCTGTTGGTTCTGCTGCTGCTGGTTTTGCTGGGACTGAGGCCTCTGCATTCCCATATTGAGCTGCATGTTCTGACCACCTTGAGGTTTGTTGTTCTTGAACGCCGGCTGCTGCTGTGGCTGCTGCTGTTGTTGTTGTTGCTGCTGTTGCTGCATGCGCTGGTTTTGCATGTTCATCTGGCCCTGGGACTGTCTGTTCATGTTGTTCATGCCGTTCATGTTGTTCATGCTGTTGATGTTCTGGTCGGCATTCTGCCCGCCGGTGGAGCCCACACGGCGCTGGGCAAGTCTCTGCTGGTGCTGCTGCATGACTATCAGAAGATGGGCGTTGTGGATCTCCTTGATCGCAGGCACACTGGCAGGCGGAATTGCCTTGTTCTGAGCAAGCTCGAAAATCCGTGCCCAGGTGTTGACGTTGGGTGGTAAGTTGGGGATCTTGTTGAGGAGAGGAGGTGGGATGGGCACGTTCTTGATCATGGTGCTGAGCTGCTGCATCTGCTGGGACGTCAAGCTGGGTCTTCCGCCTGTGGCGTTGTTTCCAGAAGGAGCCGAAGACGGGGCCGAGGTGGCAGCAGATCCGGAGTTCGCCGCCGAGGCCTGGGAGCCCACGCTGTTGTTCTGCATCCCCATCTGGGAGTTTGGCCGGGACATGCCCTGGTTCATCATGCCGTTCCTCATCATCTGGTTCTGAGGGAAAAAGTTCATGTCGTTGTTCATGCCCATGCCCATCTGGGCCTGCTGAGCTTGCTGGGCCTGTTGAGCCTGCTGAGACTGCTGGGCCTGCTGCGCTTGAGCCTGTTTGGCCTGCTGCTGTCTCGCCTGGAAAGCCTGTCTGTTCATGGCCTGGTTGCCCTGATTCGGTTGATTCTGATTCTGGAGCTGGCTCTGGGGCTGCTGGCCCTGATTACGCAAGGAGCCCCTCATCTGGTGGACCTTCTGCTTGATGGCGGTGAGATACTCGTCCCTGGAGGCGGCCTTCAGGAAAACGTACTTCTCGAACTCGTGGGCCAGTTTGGACGCTCCGGCCTCGTTGTAGTTGGCGCCTTGTAAATCCCTGAGCGTTTGCATAACGATCAGAATGACTTTCTGCCTTTCGTCTGGATTCTGCTCCAGGTGCCACGTGCCGCCCATCGGCGCTGCCATGTTGTTCATGATGCTGGCCCGAGTTTAGCAAGGGTTAGAAAAAATGGATTCGCACTGGCGGTTCAGGTGTAGCAGGTCTGCGGGTGCAGAGGGTGGGCGGGGGTAACAAAGCCAGGGGGTGGGTTTGGTGAAAATGGGATAATTGTGATCGCAGCAAGGCGTAATTTACAAAAAAAAAAGTTGAACTTTCAAAATTCCAAATACTGCTTCTTTTCTGCTGGGGGGTGGGTTGCGGGCGGAGCGGAGGTCCAGGTGTGCCCCACTATCTGCCTACCGGGCTTGCACCCATTGACAACGGGACGGGGTGACCTTGGGGAGAAAATAATAGGAAGGGACAGAAAAAGAGATTACAAAAAGGGCAGGTTTTGCAAGATTTTGGGAAAACTTCGAGCATTTTTGCTGGATCGCTCGTGGACCCTGGTACTCGGACTGCCTTGGGCGCAGCGTCATTCTCCACTTCTGTTGCCCTTTTCGATCGCCCGAGCAGAAAGTGGCAGGCGAAGTGACAGACGAAGTCCTGGAATTAACACATTTTTACATTCTCCTGACAATCTCCAAAACATTGTTTGCCCTCTATTTTCGTTTCAGTCGTTTGCGCTTCCCCATCTCGAGATGGACCCGGATCGGCCTCAGATCAGCAGCCGTGCCCTGACGCACGATTTTGCAACCGGCCTCGGACGACCATGGCACCATCACCCTGCGGCGTCGAGAATGCTGGGCAAAAAGAGCTCTTAGTCGAAGGATTTTTAATTAAAATGGAAGGCCAATTTGATTCGTTTATTTAAATTCCAAAAGAAATGGTGCTCCCTCCAAGATGTGGCATTCCGCTCGCATTCTCGCCTACTTCAACGGACCATTTCTCATCAAAACGAATCAAGCTTTTTTTTCGCCGCCTCCGCGACACTACCCTGCCATTTGGCTTCACGCTGCCCCATTGGTGCACTTCGCCCAAGCAGCCTTCCGCCCAAATGTGCCACCTACATCTCCGGGAACCGTGTCTTCCTTTTTCAGCATAGGACTTGTCGAGAATCCATTGTTGGCGGACAATAGCGCGGCATGGTGTTTCTTGGGTATGGCTGCGAAACGGGCCGGGGTGAAGCAACAACGCTTTTTTGACTTTTGTTTGGGATTTGTTGATTTTGAATTTTCGAGGGTGAAGGGCTTTCGAGGTTTACCAAATTGTGGCAAAGGCCGCTCGTCAGATGGCCTAATGTGGCGTCTATGGCGTCTATGGCGGCCTCACTTGATTGTGCGTTTCTCGTTTGCGCCATTTGACGTAGGCAGCCAGCTAAACGATCATTTGGCCATTGGAAAAAACTCACAAAAACGACGAAAACGAAGAAACGACAAAATCACTCTATTCTTCTTTTTTTAAAACTCCTACTTTACTAAGTGTCTGTGCCCTGGCTGGATCGGCCTCCCCACTATTGTCTACTCTCCTCAACGCCTCGAGATTCTATATTTACATCTCTAATCCTATACAGCCAAATGCCAACATCCCTTAAACAGTGGCAAACGTTCTCTTCACCGCACGCTTCTCTTCATGCTCTCTCTGCTCGGCCTCATCAATAAACTCCGTCTCGTGCTCAAGCTTCCACTGGTTGCGCTTGAACATCAACCCTTGCGTATTGTAACCAAGCTGGTTGGACGCCGTGGCCAATTCGCCTCGAAGCTGCTCCTTAACCTTCAAAAGATGCGTCTTGATCTTGGGATCACGCTGGTTCGTGAGCTCTTTGGAGTTGGTCCTCACCACGAAAAAGAGCACCTTGCAGATCAACTGGAGGTTCACAAGGTTCTTCGTGATGTTGTCCTTGTTGGTCCAGATCTCGATGAAACGGAGAAGCTTGAGAACGTACGAGAACGGCATCACAAGAAGGGCATCTTCGATTTGGGCTGCTCTGATCTTGGTCATGGTGTTGAGCACATACTCGCTTCCAGTGACTCCAAAGGCAAGCAAGATGGAGTGGGGCGTGGGTTTTTGTGGATTCATCACACCAGGCTTCTTGGATTTAAACTGCTGTAATTGCAACTCGTATGCTTCAGTAGCGTCCAAATCCTCAATACCAATATCTAGAGCCTCCATGAGCTTTTCACCGGCCTTGAGGGTTTCCGTCGTCTGCTTGGTCACCTGTTCAACACCATCACCCTCTTCTTCGTCATCATCTTCGGCTTTTCCACCTTTCGTGTCCACAGCCTCCAAAGAGTCCAAAACCTCGTTCTCGTAGAGCTCGTCCATCTCCTTCTCACGCTCTTCTTCCAAAAACACCTGGTCGTTCGTGGCACTCCAAATTCTGATGGAATGGTCGTGGGAAGTGGAAACGACAAATGTACCACTTCGACTGACACAGAGAGCCCATACTTCGCTCTGGTGGGCAGGAAGCTTCTGGATACACTGGAACTTGTCACCGTCCCAGTACTTGATCATGCCGTCTTTACCGGACGAGAAGAAGTTGTGACTTTCTGGAATGAAGCGAACGTTCATGATGGAGTCTTGGTGACCAAAAATGGAACGGTGGCAGTCACCAAAGTCCAAACCCCAGATCTTGATGTTCTTGTCTGCGGAGGAGGTGATGATAATTTTGCTGTCATGGGAAATATCGATGGAAAGCACAGGCAACTTGTGGCCGTAAAGAGTGAGGAACAATTTCAAGGAGTCCATGAACACAACCTGAACATTGTTGTTCAACAACGAAACGGCAAGTAAACGAGAGTCTGGTGAAACCCTCACACACAAAACCTCCTCTGGCAATTCAAGTGTCTGAGTATGTTGGAGCTTCAATGTGGAGACAGTGTTACCCGTACCAGCGACCAACTCCTGGCTGACCTTGATGTTCCAGAACTTCACTGTCTTGTCGTTTCCTCCCGTGATCAATGTCTTTCCGTCTGGCGTGAGGTCCATAGACCAGATAGCCGAACGGTTATCATCAGCTTTTCCGTTCACAACCACTGACTGGTTCTCATGGGCTCTTTCGACTCTGTCTATTAATGATGAGGATGCGAGGTCGTAGAGCTCGAGATCACCGTTCTTGTAACCAACAACCACCAATGTGCCACCAGGAAGGAACTTACAGCACAAGGCGTAGCCGCTTTCAAGCGTGAATGTACGTAAAACGTTTTCTGTTTTGGCGTTCCAGATCTTGAGTTCACCGTTCGAGGCGGTCGCCAAAAGACGGTTATCTTCAGAAAGGTCCATGGCCCTAATGTCAGTTCTGTGACCCTGATGGTCAATGGCATGGACCTTGACGGAGTGGAGCTCCCCGACCTGAGCTTTTCTGATCTGCTCAGGGAGCGCAATGCTATGATATTCGATGCTGTTGTTTGTCAATGATATGAGTAAGTCCATCTTCTTTCTGGAGGACTGGACCCACACGCACGACTTGATTTTGGAGATGGTTCTGACTGTGGTCAAGGGCGTGATGAGCATGCTGATTTCGGACTCCCGGAGTGACTGGAGGATTTCGTCCTCGTCAAGGCCTTTTTCGGTGAGACGCTTGGTTCTCTTGGCGATACCCTTTTTGATTTCTTCAGCAGACCGTATTCTGTAGATCTCCGTCGTTCTGTCGGCGTTCTGAAGGTAGAAAACCTCATAAGCGCTGGAAGAATCCTTGATGGTTGTGAACTCGATGTTGGTGCATCTGCCTTTGCTCTGCTTTTCAAACTCGCCCTTACTAACGATTTTTTGACCGTCCTCCTTGGACAAGTCCAATTCCCAAACCTTCACCTGGTCTTTGCTGCCGCATGTTATGAGCATGTCTTGGAGGGAATTGAGGCCTAGAGACCAACATTCTCCAGAATGGGCCAAGTGGGTTTCCACACACTGTCTTGAGGATGTGTCCCACAATTTGACCAAACCGTCTTTTGACACAGACACAATGTAATCTTCGAACTCGTCGTCTTGCTTTTTCTCGGGGTTCTCACTCAAGAATGAGATGCCAGTAATCTGACTCTTGTGGCCCTTCAACTTGAACAAGCCTTCTTCACCAACCAAGTCCCACATAATAATGGAGGAGTCGGCGGAGCCTGAAATCACTCTTGTTCCCGTTCTGTCAAATTGCAAAACGCTGATGGACGAGCGGTGGCCAGAAAAGGTCACCATGACAGAACCTGAAGTCAAATCCCATACCTTGATACTACCATCGCTGTGACCAGCTGCTATGATATTTGTAGGTTCGTGGAAGGCCAAAGCGACCACAGTGGCTGGTGGAGAAGATGTAGGTGCATTTGAAGCACCAGGAGTCAAACCATCTTTCAATCTGGTCATGAGTTCTCCGGTCTTGATGTCCCAAATCAAGATCTCTTCTAGACCTCCCAGTACAGCACGTCCTACGGACTTTGACGACTGGGTAGGGGCAGGCGGGAGCCATAAGGTATTGGATGTGCCGCCAATGATACCGAAGCAGGCGTCCTGCTCGTAACGGTCGTAGGATTTGACCATATTGGGTATGTGCTTTTTGAGATGAGGTCTCTATAGTTTTTCAGACCTAGTGAGGACCCGATGAGGCACGTGACCTCCGGCGATGGGCACCCATTTTCAGGACCTACAGAGTCGTAGGAGGGTTGAAATGTTATTTGTATGATTGGGGCTAATGAAGTTTTACATTATGTTGTGGAAGTTTTGCTTTCAGATGGTTCTTGTAGGTGTGAAGCCCAATGGTAGTGATCTACATCAACAAAGCGAGAGATATTGTAATACAAACCCCACGGAATGATCCAATTTGCAATCATCTAGGAAGTTTGCAAAATATTAATCAATTTTTCTCACCCCCCAATTAGACACTGTTTCCCTGAGTGTGTAACTGATGCCCTCTGAAGATCAACCATGGCTGCGAAAAAATGCACACCTACGCATACCATACTGCTAATACTGGTAACTTCGTTTTCTATAAAACATTTTCTAAAGAATTAAAAGTGCAGCGAGACCAGCGACCATCATACCTCCAGCCTCCATCATCACGGGACCGCTTCCGCCATTGGATGAATTACCACTTTCGGAAGCAGTCTCAGTCGCAGATTCAGAGGATGAAGAAGTTTGATCAGCAGTCAAGGTAGAAGAGTCGACCGTGTTGGAAGTTCCACCGTCGTCAGTCTTGAGGGCAGCTCCGGAAACAGCAGAACCAATGCTCAGCTGAGGTGTGTCTTCGATGTCTCCTGTCCAGCAGTATCTCTCGAAACACCTTTGACATTCCACTGACTGCTCCTCGCCAAGACGCTCCTGCTGTCTACGGATGATTGCACATCCGACACAAGTAGGCCACTCTCTGTCGTGACTGAAGTTTCCTCTGGACGACACCTCGAAACCGTTCTGAATAAGATTGAGTTTCTCATCGTGGTCGTAGCTCATGTCATACGTACTGGTATTCGTCTCATGAGAGTAAGGACTATTAGGCATGTAAATGACCAATGGAACATCAGTAACATTGTACTCAGAGTCATGCCATGCGACCAAGTCAGACAAGTTTCTTGCGTCACAGCCAAAGAACACTGGTCTTTCATTGAGACCACCTCTGAGAAAATCCTGACTGGAGGGGACAAATGGGAATGGAGTACCATGGCCCTGCGTGGCAAATTGTCTTTGGAAAGTGTGAACAAAGGATGTACCGTTAGGCCAGTTGAGGTCGGTGTCAGCGGAATTGTCAAACCCGAAGATCACGTCAACGTTTCTGGTTTTTTGAATAAGTGGGTAGAGAGGCACATTTTGCTGATCCTCACCACCGTCAACTAAATGCAAGCTGGAGTCATTCAAGATCTCGTCCGAGTCACCGTACTCGGTTAAATAGAAGGGATTAGGTTCGTGTACGGCAATGTCGACTTCATTCTTCAGCAAAGGCAGCAAGATCAATTGAATGATTCTCTTGAGCGCCCAATTGATGTCAGAGTCTGGTAAACGAAGAAGACCTTGGTTGAAAAGGGACGACAGGGTACCCATCATGAAACCGGCATTGTCGAAGTGGGATATACACTCTGAGGTGTTGGGTTTGCCGCCCTCGAGCTTGGTTCCCATGTACTTAAGGTTCACAAAACTGCGGACACTAGGGTCCCACGTACCCAACTCGTTAGGAGATATTTCGTAAACGGTCGAGTTCTCGTTGATGATTATCGTGTTGGGGTTACGTCCGTTGGCGACAATAATTGGGTAAGGCATCAGATGGTTTTTGTAGCTATCTCTCTCTTGGATACCAGACCAGGTCATGTTTTCACCACCTCTGGGGACTTCGTTTTCGTTGAAAAATTGCATGGACAAAGCACGGCCCCAGACGTCGGTGAGGGAAGTAGCGAAGCCAAAGTCGGATTTTCTGTCCAACGCTTCACGGAGGGCATTGTAGTAACGGATGTTACGAATCACATTCAAACCGTTAGGGTTGAAGATAGAGTCGGAAAGGTCCCAGATGCCACTATCCTCTTCAAGAATGTCACCCACGGAGATCCAGTCATTGAGAATAAGCGTACCCAAAAGCCAACTTCCACCGGAGAGACCAGTCAAGTAGGTAGAGCTCTGTAGAAGACCGCCAAGTCCTCGCAGTTCAGACTCCTTGTACCTATTGTCAAGAGCCAAAAGCTGGCCTGCTCCACAAAGCATGGCTCTGTAGCCGCCTCCGCTGAAGGCCAAGCCGATGGTTATATTGTGGGTATCCTTGCTGCTGTCGATGAAGTTCTGAGCATCGAAATCGTGAAGCTGAGCAACATTCTCGAGGAAATCAACCAAGTTCTCGTTGGTGATTGCCTGACGGTTCAGAATGTACTCTGACTCTGCTTCATTAAGCACAGATGCGTTTCTGACAATATCGTAGTCGGGACACAGCGTTTGTTTGGGTGCATACTCGAGACCACCGCCTGTGCTTGTTTCTGTTGTGGGCACACCGAAAGTGGATGAGGAAGACTCCTCAGTGGTAGTTTCTGAAGATGATTCTGAGGAAGACGAGCTGGACGAGCTCGACGATGAGCTGGAGCTGGAGGAAGTAGATGTGCTTTCTGAGGAGCTCACGGAGGAAGACTCATCTGAATTGCCAAAGGGCCATATGGCCTGGGCAGTCGCTAGAAGCGCTATAGTGTAAGCCAAACGCATTAAGGTTGTGAAAGCTGATATTAGACCGGTTTTATAAACCAGGCCCAGTCCAAATCTAGTAAAAAGCGATGTTGCTGCTGCGGCGAGGGCTATTTATACAGCATAGACAGTGGCTGCGAAATGTTCCCCAGATTCGGAAGTTTTATTGTTTGGAATTACCCATCGCACAGCCAGGGCCCAAGCGCAAGAAATCTTTGTCAATGAGGAATTTGCGGCCACAATGTGAAAACACGGCTGAGGACTCGTTTACGCTATTTTTCGAAAAGCCCCGGACCCTTTTTTTTTTACATGCTTTTTTCTGCGTAGATCAACTATCGTGCGAGCTTTCCACGCCGCTATAGGTTGCTGATTTTTTCATTTTTCAGTCCTTTCTCTCCATATTCACCAATACTGCTTGCTCAATTACCAAAATCCCGCGCAACCGATCCAAGTTCGGATCCATTTTGTGGATCAATTAGGCGGTTTGCGCCCCGGAAATAGGCTCTAAGGGGCCCCGAGGCTTGAGTTGTTGCTAGTAATGCAAATAGACGCCATGCGGTCACCTTGTGTGGATGTAGTGTTTGCAGGCTGTTGCTGTCTCAGATCAAGGAGCAAGCGGAGGATCGAGGTCCACATGCCATATACGAGATACAGCAAGATTAGTGAAGGGGCCTACATAAAGCTTGGGAGGTTGCAGTGGCGTTTAGCTTTATGGTGTAGTGTAACAATTGGCTCTACCTACTCGATCGGGCATACGGCCTACTGACGGTGTTTTTCCATATGGGTTTTGGTGGGGCGCAAACAATGCACTTTTAGTCTTGTCTAGTCTATAAATACCTCTTGGCTTACCGAAACTGAAGGAATCCTCACAATTGACAATTTCATATGGCTAGTCGTGAAATGGTATTTGGTAAAGACCATTCTTTAATTGGATATAGGGGCTGCTTCGAGGCGTCGGAGTGCTGCTGGGTAGGTTGGGGTAGGCATTGTTGGACGTAGGGTTCGATACGAGTCTGGATTTGTGGAACAGCGGAATATGGGATTTTGTGGTTCCGTGACTATAAACGCAATTCCAGGTCCCCATACGCTCAACTGCTTGTTTTTTGAACAACTTGTAAGTCCTCAATCATCACAAGTCGTCTATACTTCATGCCTATATGCTCCACCGCTCGCTTATCTACAATGACGTCAGTGTGGTATACACATCTATTGCAACACATATACGCTTTTTTTCTTCTTTTCTCTTTTTCAACAACAATATTTTTTCTTAGTGTTTTCTGTTTGCATTTTTTCTGAAATCAATCTAGTTCAGAGAGGTGATAGTCATCATGACGTGTCGTCACTCTATTATCGTATACATCATATGGTTGCAAGGTCTATATGTGAACCAACGCTGGTTCTCCTTTGGCGGACTGTGTCCTTCCATATGGCAATGCAAGCCTCTCGGGCTGTCTATCTATTGTACAGCTTGAGTAAAAATTTACTCCTCCATCACAACGTCCTCGGCAGGCTCAGCAGCCTCTTCGGCGGACTCAATGGCAATGGCAATCTTGTCGGTGTCCTGGTTAACCTCCACACCTTCGTTAGGGAGGATCATCTCCAACTCACCGTTGGCCAAGAACTTGGCCTGGATCTCGTCAGCCTTGATGATCTTGTCAAAGACAAAGTGCTTCTCGAACTGGATCTCCTGGCTCTGGAATTCCTTGATGAGGTCCTGAGCATCCTCAACAACCTCCTCGTCAGAGTCGGATTCAGACTCAGAAGAGCTGGAAGAGGAGGATGAAGATGAATCGGAATCGGAATCAGAAGACTCAGAGTCAGAGGAGTCGGACTCAGAGCTGGAGCTGGAGCTGGAGCTGGAGTCAGCACTCTCGTATTCCTCATCTTCCTCGTCTTCGTCGTTCTCAGCGGCCTCAGCAACCTTGGCCTCTGGCTCCTCAGCTTCAAGAGCCTCAGCAATTCTGTCAACCTCGGAAACCTCTTCTTCAACGTCAGACTCCTCAGACTCTTCGCCGGTGAAGCTGAACTTTCCCGTGATCACCAACTCGTTCTTGGCCTTGGAGAAGTCGATTTTAAGGTCCTCCTTGATCAACGATGGCAACCTGAGGTTCAACTTGTAGGTGTTGTCGTCAAGCTCAAGAACCTCGCAGTCCTTGGAGTCTTTGAGGTCTCTGGTCAAGTCAATCACGTCAAATTCGTCATCCAGGTCGTTAGCCAAGAGGTATTTCTGGTCAGGCTCGTAAAGAGCCAACTCCTCATCGGTGGAGTCGTTGTCGCTGTCGTAACGGTCTGGCAAGTCGAATCTATGCCTGTAGATTGTGATGCCTTCGTCGTCGGAGGAGTCCGAGTCGGAGCTGTCGGAGTCGGACAAGTACTCGTCCACGGCAATGTCGTCGTCAGAGAACTCATCGTCAGAAGAGTCGTAGTCGGAACCAACTTCAAAGAAGATGTCGTCGTCCGAGTCGCTCAGCAAGTCGGAAACAGCCTCTTCGTCGCTGGAGTCGAGCTCGTCGGCAAAAGTCTGTCTGACATCCTCCAACTCATCACCAGATTCGATTTCAAGGTCGGTAACGCTGTCATCGTCAGCCTCACCAGACAAGAGGTAGAGAGTCTTTTGGAGGTCCTCAATTTCGGAATCGAGCTCAACGTCGATTTCGCTGTCGTCGTCAGAGGCCTCAGAAACCTCAGAGCTCAAGTCAGAGTCGGAGGACTCGGAGTCCAGGTCGTAGTAACGGACCAAGTCATCGTTGACGTCTCTGAGAGCACCCTCGGCTTCCATGTAGTTCAAGGCGTCCTCGGCCAAGATGTCGCTGATGTCGACAACATCGTCGTTGGCGATGATGAAAATTTCTTCTTTGCCATCGGACTCAGACTCGGTGTCAAAGTCAGACTCATCGTCGTAGACGACATTGGAATATTCGTTGTCGGAGTTGTCGTCAAGGCCGAATTCGTAGACCTCGTCTTGTGGAGCAACATCGTATTCGCTGCCACTCTCCTCCTCCTCTTCGGTCTCTGGTTCTTCGATGTAGACCTTGGAGTTAGAAGGCTGTGGGTAGTGGTAGCCAGAATATCTTCTGCCTCTGTGGCCGCCCCTGTGGTGGGGTCTGGCCGATCTGCTGCGGCCGGCACCTCTGTGTGATTTTCTGTTGTATCTTGGTTTGGAATACATTTGTCTAAAAAACGTGGATCTTGGAAAAATTGAGAAACGGTGCAGCTCTTATAGCTGAAAAAATTGCTGTGGTAGATATGCGATGAGGCGTGCGGCGCATGCGTTTGCCGCTTTGAGCGCGACGTCCAGACATCTTCCCCCCAAAACATCCGTACACCACATACATAGAATCTTCCCTCGCTCTCGGCGCTCTTCCATGGTGTTCCAGCAGAAGCTAACGTACATGAAAAATGTACGGGACTTGGAATTTTTCATGTATGAAGCGGGGTGTAGCTATATATAGTGGAATGTTGAGACACGAGTTCTGCATGGAGAGTGGGGGTACACCAACGCTTGGCTGCAAACTAGTCGCTAATGGAAAGGACAATAGGGGAACCAGAGGTGAAAGGAGGGCATGGGGTATAGTTTACACAATTAGCAAATTAGCATTTAATGTGGTGAAGCATGGCGGGCTATACTAAATGTGATAACCAATAGCCAAAACTCTTGGCTTTTGGGTGCTACAATTATGCAAGGTTCCTATGGATAGTGTAGAAGGTAGGTGGGTTCGATGATGAAGGAATAAGGTTTGATTTTTCAGAGCATTACTACTATTGCATGGACCTAGCCGGTTATTCTTTGAGTTTCGGAATCTACCACCGTCTCTAAAACCAGAACAGAGCTCTAGGCGAGATGAGGTCAGATTTCCTCAGCTCACTAAATATATCTTGTACGCATCTCATGCGGTTTGCCACTATGTTACTGCTGCAGCCTCTCGATGAGCTCGTCCTACAGCGATGACTTCAAATTCTTTAATTTCAAAGACTTTGAATCATTTCAGCTTATTTTGATGAAACGGCGTCCAGGAATCCCGGGCATCTACCGGCGACTTCGGCATTTGAACTTTATTTTACTGTACAGCACGTACTGGAAACCTTAATGGCGTTGGATTTCTGCAACTCAGCAATGTCGTGCGACATAAATGTCTACGGGTGAATCCAAATACATAATTTTCATAGCCAGGTTCCAGTTTCTGTTCCAGATTAGCGTAGACTCTGAAGGGGACCAAGACAGCCCTTGCATCTTTCCTGGCTGCAAAATGTCGCAAGCATGCATGAAGAGAAGAGGTTACCCGGCCAGCGGCCTCCAGACTATATAAGGAGCGCGCACCCTGCCACCCTAACTTTTCGAATTAAATCTCTTTGCCATTTGGCTTAGATCAAGTGTAGTATCTGTTCTTCTCAGTGTAACAGCTGAGACGTCATCATTGATGACAAAACAATATTTTATGATTTTTGGAAAATTCGGGGTCGGGCTTGTTGGGCTTGCTCACACCTGGCCCCACAGTGTCGTTACCATTGCACTACTCGGTTCCTGACGCATCTCTTTAAGCGGTTTCTGTGAGTCCATAGAAGTGGTTTAAAGGGATATTTAGGTATTGGCTGGCCTGAGGTTAGATTATACAGCCAGAGTGAGACATCCCAACTAAGGTGATTCGACTACAGACGAGATAAGAGAAATTAGTCTAATCGAATCTCTAGCTCGGAGTCTCATTTAAACAAATACTGGGAGATTCGTCTCTTATGTGAGTATGCTCTTAGATCATACTTTCACGGCTGCTAAAGAGGCTGATCGTAAAGCCTTGTCTCGACTTAAGTCAGGGTCCAACTCTAGTCAACTAGAAACTTACAAAAAGCCTCGATATCGCCCTCTTGAAACGTAAACCAACATCACTTCAAACTCCTCCCCTTCACTCTCTCCTTCGATATTCAATCACCTAGGGTCTTGGTGATTTCCTATCTCGTCCACCATCACGGTGCGCACTGGGCTATTATCTGACCTACTACTCAAATCACCAGATTTGTCTACCCACACCATGCCTGAATCCTCGGCGGCCTCGAAGCTGTCGCAAGGATCCTCCTATAGACCAGGCTTATTTCCATCCCTACGACTGCGACATCATCGTTCTTCTCACGAAACCAGATCTGCTGACTCAGATATGAAACATGACACTCCAAGCGAGATGGAACTGTCGATCGATATAGGCAGTCCTCACGAGCTTTTTCAGGCTCAGCCACAGAGCTATACTTCTATGGATTTCACTGACCAGGATGACGAGGTCGATCTCGGGTCTCCTGAATCTGGGGTAAGCCTCAGTGATAGCATTCTAGATAAGATGACAAAACTACGACCGCAAGCAAGCACAGAGTATGTGGCGAAGGATCCAAAAAACAAGAAGTTTAAGTACCTCGACATGTACGAGAATATTGCCGGGGCTGGTCCCCAGGATAGTGCATCTGTGTTTGAGCTTTCCGCTCTAGATGACTTTTCCCAGTACGTGAAAAGAGCAGAGCTCAACGATTACATTCTGCAGCAACTCCGTCAGAACAAACTCAAGCAGGATGAGAACATGCTCTCGATCGTGCAGCCATCCGATCTAGAGAATAATTTTTGCTCTTCTGGAACTGACGAGTCCACCAGCACTCCCCTGAAGGTAGGCTTCAAGTTTAAAGCGCCATGGAATAATAATACCGACAGGGAGAAGAGAATACAAAATGACTCTGATGTTTCCGAGCTACGGGTCGCTGGCGACCATTTGGAAACTAGCTCGAGTGGTGAACATAGCGGGCGGTTTCTTGAACGTAAGCTTGAAGTACGACACTTGCAAATGATATCTTTTGGAGGCACCCTTGGAGTTGGATTGTTTTTGAACTGTGGAAAGGCTTTCACGATCGCGGGCGGTTTGGGTACTACTCTTGCTTTCATCATAGTTGGAGTGATCGTGCTAGCCACACTTGTGAGTTTCTGTGAAATGGTCACTTTTGTTTCCGTCGTGGACGGTGTTTCCGGGTTGAACTCACGTTTTGTGGATGAGGCATTTGGTTTCACCACAGGGTGGCTATATTTCCTTAGTTTCGCCCTAGGATTAGCGGGTGAGATAGTGGCAGCCGTGATTCTACTAAGCTACTTTCCCGATTTGGAGATCACTCAAAGCAAGGGCTCCACCGTGGGCTTTGTCACGCTCTTTTTGCTATTCTGCTTGTTGAGTAACTTATTCGATGTCAGAGTATTTGGCGAGATTGAATACTGGTCGAGTGTGATCAAAATGGTGGTGACCCTTATTATGATTATCGTAATGATTGTCATCAACCGTGGCGGACTCGGAAACCACGGGACTGTTGGCTTCACTTACTGGGACCGACTGGCATCCGATTGGGAACACAACTTGATATTCGGTCTCTTTCGTCCAACATTCGACCTACAAGACGACGGAATGTCGGCAGAAACCGAGGGAATCGGAGGCGACCTTGGTCGTTTCATGTCACTTTTGACCGCAATCGTCATTGCAGCATACTCCTATAGCGGCACAGAGATTGTGTGTATCGCTGCCTGTGAAGCAAAGAACCCAAGAAAGGCTTTGCCCTCAGCCACGAGGAGAGTGTTTTGGAGAATCCTCATTTTCTACGTCATTGCTGTGTTTGTTGTCTCGTTAAACATCTACGCCGGTGATCCCAGACTCTTGCGTTACTACTCAGGCACAACTGGTGTCAACCCCAATACTTTTGACGATAACTACGCTGTGCGTTACGTTGGTGGTAACAACTGCCACTTGCCATCGCAGGTTATTGGAGGCGTTGCCAATGGCTCACAAAGTCCATGGACCGTGGCCTTCCAGAGCGTGGGGCTTTGTAATTGGAGTGCAGTTCAGAATGGCTTCTTGGTATTCTTTGCCTTATCGTGTGGAAACGCTCAGTTGTACGTTTCTTCCAGAACCGTCTACTCATTAGCCCTTCAGCGTAAGGCCCCCGCAATCTTGATGAATTGCAACCGCTTCGGTATCCCTTACTATGCGGTGCTTCTATCGTTTGTCTTTGGTCTCCTCGCCTATACCTGTGTGTCAGAGCTGGCAACGCTAGTTTTCCAGAACCTCACCAGCGTCATCTCCTCATCGGGTGTCTTTGTCTGGTTTGCAATCTGCCTTTCATTCATCAGATTCTACTACGGCTTACGAAAGCGGCCCGACATAATCGACAGGAATGACAAGTCTTACCCATACAAGTCGCCCCTTCAGCCGTACAGTGCGATTGTGGGGCTTATAGGGTCTGCCGTGATTCTCCTATCCATGGGATACGTGGTTTTTCTTGACGGACAATGGGATGTCATGTTCTTTTTTTCGAGTTACGGCACCCTTATTCTCGTGGCCGTGCTTTATCTTGGCTACAAGGTCATCAAGGGTACGCGCATTCTCAGCTTGGAAGCACTCGACTACGACTCCGGCAGAAGGGAGCACGACATCTACATTTGGGACGGAGGAAAGGAGCATGATGTCCGTAACTACAAAGAGTGGCCCCGTCGTGTGCTTAGCCATTTGGCTTAAGCCCGCAATTATTCAAATGCGGTAATGCTCGATTTGGTTCCTGACAGTGGTGCAGGCCTGGGACGCTTTTTCTCACCTCGTCTAGCCTCATTGAAGCCTGAAACTACTCCCACCTCCATTTCTATATAAGCGGTCTACTTTTTCCTCGGCCCCTTTATTCTAACCAGTTCAATAAACAATGTCGTGGACTCCAACCGAGGAGTTTTTCCACGGTCGTATTATCAAACCGTTTCTCCCCTTTGATAAGCACCCCAATTTGAAAAATGACAATTTCCGTAACTTGTACCCTGGTGATGAAGTTTTCGTTTTTGAAACCAAGCAATCCAGATGGGCTCGTGGCTATTCCTTGACCAGACCTTTCCCCAGTGACTTCACCATCACTTCTGTCAACTTGGACGAATTGCCTGGTCTCAACAGGAAGATCGTGGTGTTTCCTTTGAAGTACATGAAGGTGGTTGAACGCGTGCCTTTGAACATGATCAATGCCGCTGATGACTTCAATAATGTCCATCAGAGCAACAACATGGCTCCTACTTTGAGGGAAACTGAGCAGTATGTGGAAACTGCCACCAGTGATCCAAGTGATGTGGCTAATGGTACCAATGGAGGCAGAAAGGTTCAACCTCCTCCCTTGCCATTTGAAACATTCACTTTTGCCAACGACTTGGTCGAGGAGATCACGTACACTTTGAACTTGCTCACCTCCCACCTCTATGCCATGTACTCGATTGGCGAGTTCCGTTTGTTCCAGAAACTCACCCAGCTTTACCACGATTTGGATGAAATCAGAGTGAAATTGACCCATGGCGATTTGACCCGCAACGAAGTCCAGTTCACTGAAGAGACTGCCAACCATTTGTTGAGCTCCATCCCCAAGCAGCTTTCTTCCAAGGCTGCTAGAATCAACGACAAGTCTTATGATTTGGACAATAAGGGCACTGACGTCAATGGTTACAAGGCCATCTTGGCTAGAGATGCATTTACTGGTGATTTGTTGGATTCCAGAAACTCCAATCCCTCGATTATGGCTCTCTACCAGCAGTTGTGTGCTTTGCTTCCTAAGTTCCCAATTAACGCTCATAACAAGCGGGACGAGTACATTCTCGATGCTACTCCAAATAAGAAGCTTACTCACGGAAGTCCCTCCCATATTTTGGTGGACTTCAAGTCGGTGAGTGGTTCTTCTCAGTACCAGCCTCCAGGATTCGCCGGGATGATTGCGTACATGTACGTGAGAAACACCCAGAGAAGATTGACAGAGGCATTCGCTGTTCATACAGACACTGTTGATGAGTTGGTTTTCGTGGAGAAGATCAGTGCCGCTTTGTTTAGAAACATTCCCGCTAGTGAAGTGGAAAACAACAGGGTCTACTTGGTGGCTGTTTTAGTTGAGCAGCTTGACTTGAAGATCAACGATGCAAGCGCCAAGATCGAACGTATCAACAAGGGTGTTGCTGCTGGTGTCACTGACATCACCAGAATCTTCTCGAGAAACCTGGGCTCTTTGACTTCAGGCGAATCTCACCAGTTCTCCATCAACTTGTTCGGTTCTCACATTTCCCATAAGAGAACCGTTGATACCTCCAGAATCGATAACAACGGCTGGGGTGAGTTGGTCGACAGAATTATCAAGGGCTCCAACCACGGTATTGCCGTGAACCCAAGAGCTGAAAAGTTGGTTGTGACTGTCAAGGAGTTCAGACATCAGCTCACTGACGATTCGCCTGACGAGGAGAATTTCCACTCCACTAAGGTCGATGCTTCGATGAAAACAGCTCCAATCGCAAAGATCAAACCTATCTTCTACGACCCTCTTGCTGAGAATTATGAGCGTATCTACCTCAAGATGGGCAAGGTCACTTTACTCAACCCATTGAACAGAGACGATTTGTTGACCTTCGAAGTCAGTGCTCCCAACAACGATTCCATTACTTTCGCCAAGGCCTCGAATCAGATCGAGAAGCCAAAGTGGCAGTTCGTGTCTGTATGTACTCACGAAGTCATTGGTGAGATTGTCAAAGTCAATGGTATCTCATTCAAGAACTCGACTCGCAAGCCCACCAAGCTGGACTCTCTCCATCTCGCCTTGTACATCAACGGTGTATTGGCTGGTCATGCTGAGATCATGTACAAATCAGGTAACCGCTTGGTGGAGTTTAACAAACCAAGTGCCCAGGTCGTGGATGTGGTTTCGTTCTCTACTAAGAAGACACTTGCCCAACTCGAAATTCACACAACGTACATTGGTAAGGTCTTCAACACTGAGATCGCCATTGACAACTTGTTCCAAAACAATCGTTTCTTCGTTGGCACTCAGGCTGGTTTGAACGATCTTACCCAGACTTTGCTTGACTTCTGCAAATTGGACATCGCCTCGTTGGTCAAGTTCTTTGCTGAAGCCATGACCCGTTTGTTTGAAATCATCGACAGATGTTTGTCTGCCAACGATGGCCTCAACTACGAAATAGTCTTGAACACCACCTTCAAGGCTTTGGTACATTTGCTCGACACCAACTTTGGTAAGCGTGATCAGTACTTGTTCATGTTCGATACCTTCTTGGAGGACTACAAGAAATCACCAAAGCTTGGTCTCTTCTTGTTGGACAAAATGGCCGAAGTGTTCACCCTTGCTGAGTCTAACTGGAACGCAATGTCCAGATCTGTTTGCCGTATTCTCGTTTTGCTCACAAGATTGGCTCTCGACCCTGTTTCTGAAGTCTCCGACAAGACAAAGTATTTGGAAGATATCAACAAGCTCTTTGTCAGTGCATCTCGCTTCCTTCAACTCCAAAACCCAGCTCTCATCAATGATCAGATTTTGGTAATGGAGTTGGTGGATTTTGTTATGGCTTATGAGACAGACTTTGAGGACTTCAAATTATTGGCATTGGTTGTCAGGTTTATCGACTCCATCAGCTTCAGAGGGCTTGGTGTTGATGATGAAAGTATCAACCAAAAGAAGACGACTGCCATCCTCAAGGATCATCGTTTCGTAATGACTAAGTTGCTCGTCATTTACAGACTTTTCAGCAACAAGGTGTCTCGTGACATCAACCATTTCCAGTTTTTGGTTTCTCGTTCAGTTACTTGGTGTATGGAAATCTTCCTCGGCCCAATTGATGTGGACGCCTCTAGACTTGCTTGTTCTATCATGAACTGTGTCTGTACTTTGGTTTATTCGAATCTCGATAATGACGACGTCAAAGAAATTGCTATGACCTTGTCGAAGTTCATCTTCCCATTGGCCAGAACCTTCATTCGCTTCAACAAGTTCACCAGAAGTCATAGCTATTTCGAGCCAAAGAAGGCTTTCACCGCTCTCTTCCCTTCAACGTACCCGTTCAAGGAAATTTTCCTCGACAGTGTTGTACCTGAGGAGGTTGTGGTTGAAATTCTTGTGGAGTTGGCTGCGATCATCTCCTTTATTTGTCAAATCGAGAAGACTGTGACATGCGACGAGCGCTTCAGCCACTTCTTGAGTTTGGAAGACGACTCGTTTTTCGACTCCTCTAAGTACTTGTCGAAGAACGGTTGGAATGAAAACGTCCTTACCGTTTTGCAGGCTATTGCGCTTATGAGACAGGGCAAGTACTTCCCTGAAGACAAATGGCTTTCATTGTATGGTACCATTGCAGAGAGCAGTTTGCTGTGCTTGGAGATGCTCAAACCTTTGATGGTGGCCAGCGCCATTCCTAGCATCGAAACCCCCGAGCAGTTTGATAGATCAATCTGGGGTAGCTACCTCAAGGCATTGTTGAAATTGGCTGCATTGCAACCAGTTTCCATCGAGCACTTATCGACAATTCCAAGAAAAGCTTGTCACCAGATCACTGGTGATATGAGAGACAGAATTGCTGATATCATCAACGAGGTGTGGGATGCCTTGGCCTGGAATGCAACAGAGGGTGACGTGGTGAGGTTCAACCTTACTAAATTTGGTGGATACCAGGTTGAATTCATCAACAGTGACTACGGAGTGTTGCAAGACTTGATGCTCTTCTCTTTGCAGAGAAACCAGGCTTGTCAGATTGTGAGTATCAAGATGTTGTGGTCCATTTTGGTTTCTGAGCATGTCTTGAGCAACTCCATTGTCGATGTGGAAAAAGAGTGCTTGACAGGGTTGTATAATATCTACAACAGAAACGCTTACAAGCCAGGTGTTCCTGAGCAGACAAGTCTTATTGAGAGAATGAAGACTACCATTCGTTTGGATCGCGAGGATGTTGCATACCCTATCGTGGTAAAGTTCATCTCCAATATCTCCGATTTCATTGCTGTCTTGAATGACTTCAACAGTGTTCCTGTGGGTGCAGAGTTTGAAGACGACCGTACATTCCACAAGTTGAACATTAATGCTTACTTGAAGCAGGCCAACAGACCCGAGTTGTTCCACTCTTTCATCAACCAGATGTACGAAGACAATCTCAGAAAGAAGGACTACGTGCAAGCTGCATTGAGTTTGGAGCTTTTGTCTTCGACTTACAGTTGGGATCACTACCTGATCCAGCCTCCATCTTACAGGCCCAAGTTCCCAGAGCAGTCTTCCTTTGATCGTAAGGAAAGTATTGTGAAATTGATTGCTCACAACTACGTCAAGGGTAACAGTTTGGAAAGAGCCATTGACATTTACAACGAGCTTCTTGCCGCTTACAATGAGCACACCTATGATTTGAAGAGTTTTGCTTTTGTTCACAACAAGTTGGCTAAGCTTTACTTGGATTTGGAAGCCTCTGATAAATTGAGTCCTTCTTACTTCAGAGTGGCCTTCATTGGTGCTGGTTTCCCTGCTAATATCAGAGGTAAAGATCAGATTTTGGAAGGCCAGCCATTCGAGCACATCACTTCTGTTCACGAGAGAATGTTGAAGATGTACCCTGGTGCCAGAATCATCACCGATGACGAGCAAGCTCGTGAACTCAGAAGCAAGAACCAGACCGGAAGGTACTTGCACATTAACGTCGTGGAACCTGTTTATGAGATTTCGGACAAATTGCTCAATACCTCTATCGGTGTGAGACAGTATGTCAAGAACAAGAACTTGAGATACTTCTCCTCGCTCAAGAAGCTCAGTGGTGCCACTTCTGTGTTTGACTTATGGACTGAGGAAATCACCTACGAAACAAGTCTCTCTTTCCCAACTTTGATGAACAGAAGTGACATCAAGGACTCGAAGGTGGTGAGATTGTCGCCCTTGGACAATGCCATCAGATCTATCATGACAAAGAACGACGACATGCTGCAGTTGGAGAGCATGATCAATATTGCTATCAAGGAGAAGGTCGAGTACACATCCTTGTTGAGTGATTTGAGCAGACACTTGGCTGGTACTGTTGATGCACCAGTAAATGGTGGTGTGGGTCAGTACAGAGCATTCTTCGAGGATCCTCGCTACGCTGGCAAGCCTCAATTTGCAGACAGTGTGAGACTTTTGCGTAATGCTTTTAACGACTTGACCATGGTCTTGAGTAGATGTTTGCACCTCCATGGAGTGTTGATCCTGCCCACCTTGAGGGCCTCTCAGACTGCGTTAGTGGAGTCGTTCAAGCTCAACTTTAAAGACGAAATTGCCGCTTTGAAAATCAACACAAACTACGAGTCTCAAAGTTACGACTTCTCCAGCAACACGCACACCAGAGACCGCCAAGTCTCGGACAGACAAGCAAATTCGTCTACGAACGGATCGACCTTACAGCGTTCTGTGAGCAGACTGTCGAGGCTGTCTTCTACACCATCCAACTCCACCGACCCCAGTCTTCTGAACAGTTTCTCTTCAAGTCAAACAGGCCCCAAGCAAAAAAGAACTGCTCTTAACTGGAGAAATGTTGCCCATTAAAGAAGGTTGATTTGGTGGTTTGTGGGTGGTGATGCACGGATGTTATGCGGAATCTCACAGCTAAAAATTTACTTCTCGCCTACATTACAAATTACCAAACAACCTCATTTGTCATGTTCAAGTTTGCCGCTCGTGCCATCCGTGCCCCTGTCATGAGAGCCCCAGTCTCTGTGGCTCCAACTTTCAGAGCCATGCAGCCAATCCGTTTCTACGCTGCTGCCCCCATCACCAAGGAGGAGGTCACCACCAGAGCATTTGAGGCATTGAAGACCGTTGCTGCTCTTCAGGAATCTAACATCAACATCGAGTCCGACTTCCAGAAGGACTTGGGTTTGGACTCCTTGGACACTGTCGAGGCTCTCGTTGCCTTGGAGGAGGAGTTCGACATTGAGATCCCAGACAAGATCTCTGACGAGATCAAGACCGTGGGCCAGGCTGTCGACTACATCTTCGAGGAAGAGCAAAAGTTGTAAGATGGCGTCGCTGTAAATATATAAATGTCACAAGAAAGGAAGCGTTTTTGTAGAGTGGCCGTATGGGTCAACAGTGAAAGTTGTCTCATCAAGGAATGCGAAACAAGACGAACGGCTCGGCTGTTATCATATGATTGGAGGAATAGAAGCTTCTTTGCTGTTTCTACTTGATTTCTCTTGTTCCGTGTCGTGGCCGATTTGACTTGTCTGACCTTGATTTGACTCTGTTGCGGATTTTAGACAAGACCATGTGCTTTTCTCCGCAATTTCAAATACCACATTAGTGAATCGTTTTTATTGGTTCAATTTAAAATCTTTGAACTTGATTTCCATTTTGATCATTTTGCCACCTAAAGTGGCCCGTCCCGTGTAATGTCTATCTAGTAGCATGTCATTGGTCAGTGAGGTGCAGGTACCGATCTACCCACCAAGGAAGAATCTTCGATAATCGTGGAAAAACTGATCCAGGTGGGCATTGTGGAACGAAATAAGCCTCATTTAACTTTTTGGTTTAGTTGGTCTCGGATAAATTTCCATGGTCTAAGGGGCCATTGTTTACAAAGTCGTCACCTTAGTATTCGTCGACCAGACCTCTTAGTAAAGGGTTTCAAAAGATCAAGCTGTGTGGACGTAACGTTGCTTTTTTTGGTTATACCATTATTCATGATCATATAATATTGCAACTCATTAAAAGGAATGGGTACTTGCCCTCTGTAGTAGGGTCTTGCATGTAGGGCACTCCATTAGTAGTCTTAGGGTTCAACCATCAACGTACAAGCACCAAATTTAGGAGAAATGGCGGTGCCGTCAAAGTACCAATTGGTGAAGTCAACGACACTCGTTCATAAAAATTATAGTTCGATTGACATGAGAAGCAACCCACAATGAGAGCAACTTGGCAGAAGAGGTTTTTTTCACCACACAAGTTATCAGAAGAACAGATCTTTTTCACTGAATCACCAAAAAGCAGTAGCCTATACCATTCATACTTACTTCTCCTGAAACATCATATAGTAGACCAGAGAATTGGAGCTCTCCAATTGTGTAGGAAAGACCCATAGTGATACGCACTCCTTGCATTCCTCACTTCAACACCATCACCATATCAACATGACCAAGTCAGAAGAGGAGGAACAGAGAGCACTTAGTGACCAAACCGAGGCTTTGTATCTCTCACACACCGACGAAGAACATGACGATTCTGAACCCGAGGAAGAAGACAATGGTGCAGTGGAGTACCCGGGCACGGTTCTTCCGGATCCAAACCCACAAAGTATTGAAAATGACGCCGATTTGGCAGCAGACTATGCTTCGGATTCGGAGTATTTGGACTTGATCCACCTCAAGATCACCAGTTTGGAGGATTTGAACTTGGGCCGTTTCAAGAAGTTGGAGTCTCTTTGCTTACGTCAGAACTTGATCACCTCGACTGGTGCTGTTGGTGAATTGCCTCCCGAAACCATGGAGGAATTGGACTTCTATGACAACAGAATCAACCACATCAGTAGTAAGGTGAACCAGCTCGTCAATCTCAAGAACTTGGACTTTTCGTTCAACAAGATCAAGAACATCAAGAACATTGACAATTTGACAAAGCTCGAGAACCTCTACTTTGTTCAGAACAAAATCAAGGAGATCAAGGGAATTGAAACGTTGCAGAAATTGAAAAACTTGGAGTTGGGTGGCAATAAGGTTGAGCAAATCAACGAGACCCTTCTCAAAATGCCCTCCATCGAGCAGCTCTGGTTGGGTAAAAACCGCATTCCAAAGTTCCAGAATCTCGACAGTCTCGTCAACTTGCGTGTGTTGTCGATCCAGTCGAACAGAATCACGAAATTCGAAG
Source organism: Candidozyma pseudohaemuli (assembly GCF_003013735.1). NCBI lineage: Eukaryota > Fungi > Ascomycota > Pichiomycetes > Serinales > Metschnikowiaceae > Candidozyma > Candidozyma pseudohaemuli. The sequence continues at coordinate 184,022 of NW_020194451.1, read as the reverse complement.
GCTTGGACAAATTGGTCAATTTGGAGGAGCTCTACGTATCACACAACGGCATTGAGAAGATCGAGAATTTGGAGAATAACACTAAATTAACTGTGTTAGATGTCACATCCAACAGGCTCGAGAAACTCGAAAACTTGTCCCATCTCAAGAACCTTACTGATTTCTGGTGTTCGTACAACAAAATCAGCTCATTCGATGAGGTTCACCGGGAATTGGGCAATTTGCCTGAACTCGATACCGTCTACTTTGAGGGTAACCCATTGCAGACCAGCAACCCTACCGCATACAGAAGAAAACTCAGACTCAACTTGGGTGAGAGTATCACGAAAATTGACGCCACCTACGTGAAGAGCTAGAAAGTTCTTTGATAATAAAAGCAGGATCTAGAGAATTCTCCAGTCAGGAGCATCTGATCACGATAAGGTTATGGATTCTGTCGGACCTGCATATACTGTGGCTGCACATTCGCTAGATGGTTCTGGTTGGTTCTAATGTGGAGTAAGACCCTGGCAACAATATGACCATACCCTGAGTTAAGGGGGTTTCGAGACCCGGCGAGAAAGTTCTGGAGAAATCTTGTGGTGGCTTCATCGAACCATGAGGCCCAAGTCTCAACTATATATGGCCCATGACTTTTAGCCATTCTGCCGCCAGACAATTACAGATCCACAATGTTCAGATACGTGCCATTTATTTCCAACGACCCATTTTTCGACGACTTCTTTGGCTTCCAGGACAGACCTCATCACCACAGGCGTCCTAGAAGAGCCATCAACTACGATGCCGATTCAGGCGACTCCCAGCTCACTAGCTTCAGAGGATACCCTCAGACTGTGAGTAAGTGGTATGACGACTTTGGTCACTTGAGAGACTTGGGCGATGTGTTGAAGTTGAAGGAGGAGCCCGACAGATATTTGGTGAAGGTGCGGGACGCCAATGCCTCGACCAAGGACTTGCAAGTGAACTACCACAAGAAGGAGAACCAATTGGAGGTTACCATTTCGCACAATCAAGAGAGCACTGAGGGCAGCCACAGCTACACGTCGCTGTCTACGTCCACGAGCAGAGTTGGATTCGAAAAGGCTGTGGACTTTGAAAAGATCACCGCTGATGTTGGCTCTGAAGGGGTGGTTATCACTGTTCCCAAGACCGAGCGTGATGAGGACAATGTCTACAAGATTGACATTGGACGGGCCGGAGAGCAGGGCAAGATCGAGAAGGACAAGGAGTCTGACGCTTGAGTGATTGAATTGGTTATGGCTCGAGTGAGCAGGTCTTGTCTAATTGAGTGAATAGGTAATACTGGATGGTTACAATAGGTGTAGTAGAGAGTAGAGCGTTAACTGGTGATTATACAGGGAGGAGCCATATTTAATGACAATAATGAAAATTGTGGAGATTACAGTATCAAGAGCAAAAAAGCTGGAGATCTCGTCAATGTGACGGAGTCAAGTGTCAACGCGATCGGCCCGATACAATGGGCTGGGAGTGTCCGAAGTTCCATTGTGCCAGCGCTTGGGGTGTCGATGATATTTAGAGTTTTTCACAGGCGATGGACTCATAACACTTTTCGCAGCCAAGTCAGCCCACAGCGGGTACCCCGGAAGGAAGTGAAGAGGAGATTGGGGATTTGGAGATTTAGAGATTATTGAATTTGAAGAGATTTTAAAGATTCGAAGAATTGAGAGGTTGAAGCAGCGATCGAAAGGTGACCCTCGTTTAGGTGAACGTGAGCGATCTGCATTGTGAAAGGACCGTGCCATAGCATCCACGGCACCAGCAAGAGAACTTGAAATTTCTATTATTTTTCAAATCTTGCCAAATCCACTACCTAAAAAAGCTTAATCACAAAACAAAACAAACCGTCATCTGTTCACGTCGCCTGTCTACGTCTTCTGTCCACGTGAGGAACTTTGCAAGGCTGGCATGCTGGCTGTGATGGTAGCATTCTCAATCCACCAGCCCCAGAGGACCCCTCCAAGGACCCACCCTTCCAAATACGTCCACCTCCCCAAGCCACACCGATTTCAGAAAAACCACCAACTCTTTGAAATCTGCATTTTTCTTTTTCCTTTCCTTTTTTGGCTCTTGCTTTTTTGCTTTTTTTAACTTCCACAAGCCTGGCGGTTGGCGCATGCCTGTGGGCTGATGCGGCCGAGGCGTAAGCTCCAACGGTGCTAGTGCCCCTCCTATGCGCACCGTTACCTCGGCTCAACCAGCTGTGAAAACAGCCAATCCAGTGCACCACAAAACGGGATTTTCTTGATTTTGGGAATTTTTTGGTGCTCAGAGGGAAACATCAAGAATTCTTTTATTCTATTATTCTAAAAAATCTTGCAATCCACTCATCGTAGCACCACCTGAGGGGGCTAATCCGGGGAAATATGGAGGACCTGTTTGGCTGGCTGCGAAAAGCACCCCAGACCACGCACAACAGGCTCCTTCGCCGAAGAATATACGGACTTCAGTGTATATTCAAAAAGAAACTCCCCCTCCCGCCTTTGTGTCTTAGATGACTCTGCTCACGTCTGGTCGCCTTTCGGACCTCGGTGCTCAACTCCGCTAAGGCGCACATATGACAGCCAAGCGGCTGCCTGTCAGAATTCGTGGGGATGGTGAGATTTCATGATTGGGGGATACAGTGGACTCCGCTTAAATTTCCATTTCACCTGGGCTCCATGGCCTAATCGTGACTGAAATAAAGGCCCTTTTTTTAAATCCGGAGCACGTCTTCATGTCCACTACGCAATAGTGTGGGGGAAAACGCTTTCACATGTCTCCTGCACGCGCAGCACCATGTGAAGCAGCTGGGGATATATAGACTTGCACTTTTCCCAGGAACTCCAATACATCATTTTTTATCATGTCTACTGACGCCTACGCTAAAGTCACCGGAAAGGTCGACTACTCCAATGCTCCAGACCCAAAGAGCCTCATCCAGAAGGAGAGAGACTCTGCTCAGTTCGATGTGGACCAGATGAACTACTTTTTGGAGGGCTCCAAGGAAAGAGCCCTTGAGGTGAGAAAGTTCATCCACCAGATGGAAACCGACCCCATCTTGGCTGCTTCCTCTCACGACTATGACGCCACCAAGGCCGAGCACCGTGAGAACACTTTGAAGAAGATCAACCGTTTGACCAGATACATTGAGGTGGAGACCTTTGACTCCTTTGAGAGAAGAATGTCTATCATCTCCTTGATGGACCCACAGTTCCACACCAGAATCGGTGTCCACTTTGGTTTGTTCGTCGGCTGTGTCAGAGGCACTGGTACCGCTGACCAGTTGGGCTACTGGATTTTGAAGAAGGAGTCCGCCTACGTCAAGAACATCTACGGTTGTTTCGGTATGACCGAGTTGGCCCACGGTTCCAACGTTGCCGGTTTGGAGACCACCGCCACCTTTGACGAGGAGAACGACGAGTTCATCATCAACACCCCTCACCTTGGTGCCACCAAGTGGTGGATTGGTGGTGCTGCTCACTCCGCTACTCACTGTTCCGTCTACGCCAGATTGATCATCAAGGGCAAGGACTACGGTGTCAAGACCTTTGTTGTGCCATTGAGAGACTCTGAGCACAACTTGATGCCTGGTGTCGCCATTGGTGACATTGGTGCCAAGATGGGTAGAGACGGTATCGACAACGGTTGGATCCAGTTCTCCCACGTCAGAATCCCAAGATACTTCATGTTGCAGAAGTACACCAAGGTTTCTGAGGAGGGTGAGGTTACTGAGCCTCCTCTCAACCAGTTGTCCTACGGTGCCCTTTTGACCGGTAGAGTTGCTATGGTTAAGGATGCTTTTAGATGGTCTTCCAGATTCGTCACCATTGCCCTCAGATACGCTGTCGGCAGAAAGCAGTTCAAGGCCGCTTTGGCCAAGGAGTCCGATGGCGAGTCTCAGTTGTTGGACTACCCATTGCACCAGCGTCGTTTGATCCCATTGTTGGCTATGGCTTACGCTTTCTCTAACGGTGCTAACGTGTTGCAGGAGCAGGCTGACTCTTCCAACGACCAGTTGGACGAGGCTGTGCAGAACGAGGACAAGGCTCTCTTGGACGCTGGTGTCGAGGCCATGAAGTCCCTCTTTATTGCTTCCGGTTCCTTGAAGTCCACCGCTACCTGGTTGACTTTGAGCACCATCGACCAGTGCAGGCAGGCTTGCGGTGGTCACGGTTACTCTTCTTACTCTGGTTTCGGTAAGGGTTTCAACGACTTTGCCGTCCAGTGTACCTGGGAAGGTGACAACAACATCTTGGGTATGTCTGTTGGTAAGCAGTTGGTGAAGAAGTACTCCGGTATCACCAAGGATGGCGAGAAGGCCTCTGGTATCCTCGAGTTCTTGGGTAACTACAAGAAGTACCTTGGCAAGGAGCCAGTCTTGCAGGCTGAGGACTTGAAGAACCCAAGAACTATCTTGAAGGCCATTGAGGTCACTCTTATCAGAGCCTCTGCTAGAGCCAACGATATTGTCGACCAGAAGGGTGGTGACACCGACTTCATTGGTGCTGACCTCGTTGTCTTGTCCAAGTTGTTGGCTCACTTCTTCTTGTACAAGTCCTTCCTTGATAAGATCGACTCCATCAAGGACCAGCCAGAGTTGTACAAGGTCTTGGACGTTTTGGCCCAGTTGTACGGTGCCTCTATTGTCTTGGAGGGCTTCTCCGGTACCTTCTTGACCTACTCTGTTGCCACCACTGAGGCTATTGCTCACAACTCCACCGACCACATTGCTGAGTTGTGTTCCAGAGTTAGACCACACGTCATTCCTTTGACCGACTCCTTCATGATGTCCGACATGTTGATCAACTCTGCCATTGGTAACTACGACGGTGACATCTACAAGAACTACTTCAAGATTGTCAACACCAACAACCCACCACAGATCACCAAGCCTCCATACGCCCCAGCCTTGCAGGGTATGTTGAACAGATCTTCTTTGGAGGAGAGACAGAGATTCGAGTACGACGATGAGGCCCTCGACATCTTGTCTGGCAATGCTTAATATTATTTGTATTTATGAGACATGCAGAGCAATGTGATGAAAGTACACGGAAGCTAAACGTAGATGCACTATTTATTGAAGATTACTGTCTTCAGCCTTGTAATTATCCAAAACGATTCTGTAAATGAAGGATGGGGCGAAACCGCCGATATTCGTGATGTAAATGTCGATATGCTCTGGAGGAACATAGTCCGCCAATGGGTTGGTGACCACATCGACATTTTCAAGAAGATTGTAGTCATCGTAGTCAAGCACCTTTCCAGAATTGCCCACCTCAATGAGATCTTCTCTGTTGAATGGGTACCTGGGTGAAATTTTGAACAAACCAGCCACAGCGAAAACTGGAGTCTTGTGTTCCTTAGCACATTCAACCACATTAGCCACGCCAGCATTGGACAAGGAGCCTCCGTTAGCATACACGGCATTGGCTCCAAGAATGACCTTACCGACTCTGGACATGACAGCAAACACCGTGCTGTCGGGTATAAGAACAGCTTCAATCTTATTTTCAGCTAGCGTCTTGACGAACTTCTGTGCGTCAGTCAAATCGTTAGGATAGCTCTCGGTGACCAAAACCGTGAATTTTCTCTTATTTCTTGCCTTGATCAAAAACTGCAACACCGTGTCGGATGTGGGAGTAGCACATAGCAAGGTTTCGTTTTCGTGAATGAGGTCAGAGGCCATGGACTCGAGTTCCTCCTTGACATTGGAGATTTCGTCCACAAGATCTTTTATACCCTGAATAATGATCGAACGCATATCACTCAGCTGCTTCTTGGTGTGTGGCTGGTTGCGTTTCGTGCTGTTGTGGTTTGTAGAAAGTAAGCTGAACATAGAGCTCATCATGGGGGTGTTGTCGGTGGTTTCCGTTTCAATCTCGTCTCTTATCAACGCGAGCACTCTTCTCACAATGTTTCCAGCAATCACATCCGTTGGTCTGGCGTTTTCAAGAATAATACCAACCTTTCTAATCACGGCGATCAAGTCGTAAGGGTTGGTCCATCTGACGGCTGAAATGACCCTCATAAGCATGTGGGCGACTTCCAAAGCCACAGCCTTATCATCTAGAATTTGTCTTCTTTTGATTTGTGAAACGAGGGGATCCACAATCGCCAGGATCTCTGGCGTCACCAGCGTAGTCATAATGGTAAGTTGTAGATGAGTAACTTTTTCGCACCCCACCATCTCCAGTAGTACCAGACAGCCACCCCAAACAGCATCTGAAGAATTGATCGAACGGTCTTTTTCAAAACTTAATGAAATCTTCAATTTGAAACTAGCATTTCCTGTCTTCATTGCGATTTTTTTTTTTTTTTTTTTTGTTTGTCTATCCAATTCACCACACATCTCTATTCCTGGTACTACTACTCACCTGGACACAGGACTCACATCAACACCATGCCCTCATACAACGAGTACCTCCATGAGTCCCTGAGACTCCTATACGAGTACCTGCTGAACTTCAAAATATCAATTGACCTAATCCAGAAGCTTGCACAACATCTCAGACTCGATACTTTCGTTGATTCTGAGGTCACTGACCCAGAAACAAACCAGCTGGTGAAGAGACTCTCCATAGCAGGATCCTTGTTATTGGTCGATATCGACTTTAAGGATCAAAATACGGTAACTAAGGTCTCGCTAGCTTCGGGAAACCATCTGACCAGTGCCGTCAATACAGCTCTGTCCCACCTGGAGGAGAAGTCTGTGATTTCCACAACCAAGATCGACAACACCACTGTCGTGAGGGTGAACTTCTTGGACGAAAACGTATTGTCATTTCTCAATGTCAGAGGCGATGACGACAGGTCAGTCGCTGAAAAGATCCTCAAAGAGAACCTCAATGGACCGAGACTTGGGAACTTTCCACTCAATCTCAAATACTTGGCTAATCTCGACCGTTTGTCTCCCCCGGAGGGCGACTTGGTCTTGTATTTGGACAACATAGCCAAGTACTTGGAGGTGATACACATGCAAGAGTGCAAGTTGAATCCTGACGATGATGGTGTCAAGTCTGGTCAAACCAGTTTACTAGGCAGATTGTTGTATAACGACGCGGACTCCCATGAACTCGGTGTGTTTCTCCAATTTTGGAAAACCCATAACAAATTCCCTGAGAACGAAAGGAGTTACTTCAAGCCCAAGACATATGTGGGTCGCCTCAGCGTAATTGAATCGGAGAACCCAGCCAGAGACTACCTAAAGGAAGCCACCAAGGCTCTTTGGGAGCCAAAGGATAAAGACGGCAACTTCCTCGAATATAAGATCACCTTCGACGATGACAAGCACTTGCCGAAAGGTGTTCCCGTGAGTGGACCTAATACTCGCAATTGGCTGCTCCAATTTGGCCTCAACGAGGCGGTATACCTACCGAGAGAAATCGTGGATTACTTGGATTTCGATGCTGTTGAAGAGGCAGAGGAACCCGCTTTGAAAGAGGTCTTCAGCAAAATCGAAAAATTCGGATCGGTGGACTTTGCTCTTGAATCTGGTCCAACTATTCTGCTTGATCTCAGCTCATACTCGAGCTTCGTGCCTGTTTCTGCTTTCACTCTTTCAAGCTTGAATAGCATCTCCAAATTGTTGCCATCGCTTAGAAACTTCATCTTGCTTACTTCCTGGGTTGAGAGTGTGGTGAAGCAGCCAGAATGTCAAGTTGTGGGTTCGACTGAGACTGACAACAAGAAACAGAGAGATCACCCAGCGCTCACAGAAGAAGAGCTTCTTGGCCTCAATACAATGTCAGAGAGCAATAACTATGTCGGTGTGCAAGTTCTAGATTCCAACACGAACACAGATTTAGAGGACTTTGTGAAGCAAGAGGATGAAGACGAGAACATGGACAAGGATAATGTTGAAAGTACTGCTGTGACCCCTGTTCCTCAAGAGCCATATCTCAGAATTTACCTTGACGTCTCTTTCTCAAGTAAGGACATCGACTTGCAGTTTGCAGTTTCTGCAAGGACATCTTCTGGAAGCGCATTTGAGGCGGGATTCAAGCTCCAAAACGGTGCATTTGTCAAGGAAGACTATTCCGAAAAACCACAGGCCAAACGATTAATCAACGCCCTTGAGCTCAGCGAAGATCTCCTGCTTGCCCTGAAGATTGTGAACTAATTCCCACAAGTCCGCCAAAAATTTATAGAACGAGCAATAATGAAACGACTACAAAACTTTTTACCGTAGAACGCATAGGCATTAATTTTCTGACATGGGCACTGGGTGCCATTACGTATATACATCAGCTTAGAGCTTGACACCAATGTGGATGCTGGCGACACCGAAAGTCAAGTTCTCGTAGCCCTTGTCGGGAACGTAGAAGCCGGCTTTCTCGATCATGCTGCTAAAGTCCTCCTGCTTAGGGAAACGGCGGATACTCTCCACCAAGTACTGGTACGAGTCTCTGTCGTCAGCGATCAACTGGCCCATCAAAGGCAACATGCTAAAGGAGTACGCCTGGTACGCGTAGTCAATGACAGGGTTGTCGACGTGGGAGAACTCGAGACAAGCGAAGATTCCGCCTGGTCTCAACACACGGTAGGCAGTGTCCAAACCCGCCTGAATGTTGGTGAAGTTTCTGATACCAAAAGCAATGGTGTACACATCCTTGGAGTTGTCTGGAATGGCGTCCATGAGCTCTCCGTTCTGCTCGATGAAAGACACTCTTCCGGAGCCGTCGTTCCATTTCGACTTGTTGAAACGCAACTGGCCCTCAGCCAACATCTCCGGGTTGATGTCAGCCACAGTCATGGTCGACTGCACATCGTTGAAGTTCTTTTCGGCGTGGTCCAACAAGCCAAAAGCAATATCACCAGTGCCACCAGCCACATCCAAAAAGTCTAGAGGTCTCAGGGCTCCTGGTCTCATACCAGCGTCCAACCTGTTGATGAAGTGGTGTTTCCACAATCTGTGCACTCCAAAAGACATGGCATCGTTCATCACGTCGTACTTGGCGGCAACCGACGAGAACACATTTCTGACCATCAGTTCCTTGTCGTCCTTGTTGATAGTCTTGAAACCAAAGTGAGTGGTGTTGTCCTCGGGCGATGAGTAAGAGCGGCTAGCAAGAAGCATTCTGCCGCTCAGCAACTTGAGAAGCCCGCTAGACGGCCTGATACGGGTAAGCATGGGATTCAAGGAAGAGGTGTAGTAGACGTTGATGGTATGCAAATTCGCTCGCTTAGCCCTGCAGGGGACCCACCACAATGGAGTAGATTAGGGTGTACGAACATATGATTTTGGCATGTATTGGGGTGTGTTTGGTGGATTTTGAATTAATTTATTGGGGTTGTGATTCAGGTTGTTTTGGTCGGTTCATGAGTGGTTGTGTGGACGGACTTAACGCTTATATCCGTTGCTTCCTACTACGTTTTCGCAGCCATCAACACATGCTGCAAGAGTATTGGCTACCGAGATATCCATGATTGAAGTCTTGTTTTTTTCACGAAATTAAGATTCTTCCTCTTCGTCTTCTACTGCGTCTTCTCTAAAATCTCTTCATCCTCTATTTATCCCGGTATCTCGTGCACCTTGGGCACCTACACCAATATACCTCTACCAATGTCTTATTATTAAATATCGTCTAGGCCTGGACGATTCTCACGGTGTTGGAGTGGCCAGAGCCTCTGGTCCAGCCCTGCACGGTGACAATGGCGTCGCCCTTCTTGATGATACCCAAGTCAACAGCGTCGGCAACAGCCCATCTCAATCTGTTCTCGACGTCCTCCTGCCAGTTCTCAACCTTTGGCTTGTCGTACACGAATGGGTAGACACCTCTGTAAAGGTGGGAGTATCTGGCGGATCTTGGGTTTCTGGTCACCATCATGATTGGCACATTAGGCTTGTACTTGGAGACCAATCTACAGGTGGTACCACTGGTGGACAAGACAACAATGGCCTTAGCGTCCTGCTCGTAGGAAGCGGAGACAGCGGCAATGGCACAGGTCTCGGTGGTGGCGGTAGGCTTGATGGCCAACGATCTGAGCTCGTTGAACAATGGCAAGTAGGAGATGGCCTTCTCAGCAATGATGGCAGTGTTGTGCATCATGGACACGGCCTCGAATGGGTAGTTACCCTTGGCGGTCTCACCAGACAACATGACACAGTCGGCACCGTCCAAGATGGCGTTACCAACATCGGAAACCTCAGCTCTGGTTGGTCTAGGGTTGTAGGTCATGGACTCCAACATCTGGGTGGCACAGATGACAGGCTTAGCGGCCAAGTTACACTTGGCAATCAACTGCTTCTGCACAACGAACACCTGAGGAGCTGGGATCTCGATACCCAAGTCACCTCTGGCAACCATGACACCGTCGGTCTCGGTCAAGATGTCGTCGAAGTTGTTCACACCTTGCTGGTTCTCGATCTTGGCAATGATCTGGATGTCCTTACCTTCCTCGCCCAAGACCTTTCTGATCTCTCTGATGTCGTCACCAGATCTGATGAAAGAAGCAAAGACCATGTGGACACCGTTCTTGACACCGAACTTGATGTCGGCAACGTCCTTCTCGGAAAGAGCAGGCAAGTCAACGTCAGTGCCTGGCAAGTTGACACCCTTGTGGGAGCAGATCTTACCAGAGTTGACAGACTTGACCTTCAAGGTCTTGTCGTCAACAACCTCGAGCACCTCGAAGGACAAGACACCGTCGTCAACGAAAATAATCTTGCCCTTGGAGATCACCTTGGTGATGTTCTTGTAGTCAATGTACATGATCTTGTCGTCAGACTTCTTGAGGTACTCGTCGTCGGTGGTGAAGATCATCTCGTGGTTAGCTGGGATAGGGTAGTCCTTCTCATCGACGGTGGTACCGGTTCTGATCTCAGGACCCTTGGTGTCCAAGGCAATGGCCAAAGGACGGCCCCTATAGAGCTCCTCGGACTTTCTGGCGTTGTCAATGACACTCTGGTGGTACTCGTGGGAGCCGTGGGAGAAGTTCATTCTGACAATGTTAAGGCCAGCCTTTCTCAACTTCACCATCACCTCGGCGTTGTTGGTCTTTGGGCCAATGGTGCCCACGATGGACGAACGACGCAAAACCTTGTCTGGGGTTTCGGTGGTATTCAACTGGGTCAACCAATGTAAAGCGGCGTTGGACATGTTTGGGAGAAAATTGAGGTGGGAAATCGAGTGAGAATTTGCGTATATATATCTCATCCGGTTGACAATCGGCCGGAGTCCTGCACCCTGCCGGAGTACCCTCCGCAGGAGAACTTCCGTTCTAGTGCCGCTTCCTGGTGACGTATTTCGCTAATTTTTACATTTTTGTGACCGTGGAACGATGCTCTACAACATATGAGAAGCTGGTGCAATTCGACTCGTTTTTGCGCCAACGTGTCGCCTCATCTGACGTCGAGGTCAGATGATTCGCAACAGATAAGCGGAGCCATGCAACAAGGTGACCCTCATCGCATGACGCGGTGAAGCCGACTGATGCCATGTTGCAAGCTTCTGTTTTGTGTTTACATGGAGACTGGGGAGAATTTGGTGACTAACGGCTCGTAGTTTGGGAAAAACGGCACTTTATGCGCTTAGGCGGGCCAGCGGGCCGGAATTGACGATGAGCGTGTTTTGGAAAATTTCAAGAGGGGGAATACCGAGCCCGTGGATAGTGCGTCATCGGTCCAATCGGTCTGTTTTGGGAACTGGAGGTTGAACTCACACAAGCAGTCAGTTATGGTTTTTCTTCAACTATCAACCAAAAAAGCAAAGCCAAGATAAAGAGACTTCTCGATTGGTTCCCAGTGCTACTGACCGCGGCGTCTGGGGCACAATGGATTATTTAATTGGCCACATGGGACTATCAAAAGAGGCGGCTCATAAGTTTTGGATTATAGTGGACGATTTGAAGAGTTGGATTTGTTTTGTTGATAAGGCAAGGGATTGAATTTGTTTGTTGCCTGATTTAGCTTTCCTCATTGCTCTCATTGGGTGCAAATTGGTGACGAGGAATCCACCATACAAGCAAACCACCACGTCGGCAAATTTACAATCACAATTTTGCATCTTATCAACTTTGATCTACTGAATTTGGGCAAAGCAAAAAAAACAAATCGAAAAAAATTCGAGAATCGGTAGCTTGGTCCTTACCTCTCTACTCTCACGCATTTCGCCACCAAGCTCATCAACCATAAAATCCATTCGAAACAAAAACCACAATCACGCCAGATTCAAAATCCCTCAGATCATCTCGAAACCCCAAAATCCCAAAAATCAAAATATCAAAAAAATCCTTCGTTTTGCCCCACCTTTTGCACCTCTCGCCTTCGTGCACACCAGTATCAACTAGTCCTACTCATGGTTCTTCCGATAGTTGTAGGGTTGGGCGTCACGGTCGTGGCGCTTACTACCCGGGCAGCCATTGCCACTGCACAACGCTACCTGCGTCTTCTGCCCCAGATGATTGCAACGCTAAATAACATCAGACTAGAGAGACCCGAAACTCATCTACGAGACTCAGGCGCCAAAGCTGAACACATTCGCTACCTTCGAGGGAGGTTCAACAACACTGGATTTAGTGATAAGATGACGGAGAACGAGGCGCTTCTAGTGCTCGGCATCGAGGCCAACGAGATCTCCAAATTGGATAGAAACCTCTTGCGTCTGAGGTATAGAAAGCTCATGGTGATGAACCACCCAGACAAGAACGGGTCACAGTACATTTCGCAGAAGATCAATGAGGCCAAGGACGTGCTTGAAAAGAGCTATTTACTAAAAAAGTGATCTATGTGTGACCATGGCCGTTGCCGTTGATGGTGATGGTCCCGTTTTCTAGACCGTCCACATCGTGGCCGTTAGCACGCAATTCCTCAAGAAGCTGCTGGGGGATACCCTGCCCATCCTGTTGCGGCTGGTTTTCCGTTTCTTGGGCTTTCTTCTTGCCGCCTTCGAAGTTCTCCTTCACTCTCAAGTAGTGGTTGAGCTCGTCAGCACTCACAGAGGGCACAAGCTCGCTGAGCGATTTTTCGAAATCTTGCATCGTCACAAGCACGTTGATATCGGCAGGCGTGGCCACATTGTCGAACCACCATCTGCTCGACACCTCTTCCTTCTTGTCGGCAACACGCTGCTCATTAAACGTCTTGAGCTTGGCATCAACCTCGTTCGCCGTTCTCGTCATAGCATTCAACATAGAGTCACTGCACAACGCATAGAAATCGGCACCTGTCAAGGTGAATGAACATTTTTCGGCGATCAGGGCCAAGTCAACTTCGTCGCTGAGCTTGAACTTTCTCGTCAAGGCTTCCAAGATCTTGGTTTGCTTGTCGTCGGTGTCAGAAATACCCAAGTACAACATCTTGTCGAATCTACCTGGTCTCAAAAGAGCCTCGTCCAACAAATCAGGTCTGTTGGTAGCGCCGACAACGAAAACACCGTCTCCGTTGCTTTCACCTCCGCTCATACCGTCAAGCTCGGCCAATAGCTGAGAAACAATTCTGTCCATAACTCCACCAGAGTCACCCTGGTTACCTCTCTTGGGTGCCACGGAATCCAACTCATCGAAGAAGATGACACAAGGTTTGGCGTCTCTAGCTTTCTGGAAAACACGACGCACGTTGGCTTCCGATTCACCAATGTACATATTCAACAACTCTGGACCCTTCACACTGAAGAAGTTCAACGAGAAATTTGTAGCAATGGCCTTGGCCAACAACGTTTTACCGGTACCAGGAGGACCATAGAACAAGATACCACTTCTCTTTTTAAGACCATTGCTGAAGAGCTCTGGATGCTTCAATGGCATATCAATGGTATCCAAAATTTCACCCTTCACTGTGTCCAAACCACCAATATCCTCCCACTTGACGTTAGGAATTCTTGGAGCACCAATGGAGTCACTGAACTGGTTTCTAGCTTCATTGATAGCCTTGTCAAAGTCTTCTGGGGTTAGTTGAACAAGACCACCATTGGCAATCTTGACAATCTTTTCAAAGCTGATTCCAGCATCCTTTGCCCGTGCCATTAGTCTCTTGATGGCCAACTGCTTGGACTTTCTGACAATCGAGTTCAAGTCCCTAGGTGTCAAACCAGCAGACAGTAATGCCAATGATTGGTAGCTCACATCGGAACGCTTAGCAAACTTCAAGCTAAAGATATCAAGACGTCCTTCAAACTCAACTTTATCTTCGAAGGCTTGAGGTAAAGCTTCAGTATTGAGCGCTTTGGTTTCTTTATCGAGCAAGTATCTGAAGATCTGACGTCTTTCTTGCTCATCAGGAACTGAAACGTCAATTTGGAACTTGACAATTTGCGTAAAGCTTTCGCTCAACTTATCAATGTCGTTACAACTTGCCACAAGGGCCATGTTCTCGTACTTGTCCAAAAAGTCCTTCAAAGTTTGAACAACTCTTAAAGACAACGAGGTTGAGCTGCTGGCTCTTTGTTCGTTGGGGTCCGTCTGAACACACAAATTCTCAATGTGTTTGATGTAGAGAATATGGAAGCAGTTTGAATTTGCAGCCTCGAGTTGACCATTGAGGTACTTCTCAATACGACCGGACAAAAGACCCACTGACTTCAATTCAGCACCAGGCTTAACAAAGTCAAAGGCATCAAGCTCGATGAGGTTGAGACCCATATTGAGGGCTAAACTTCTCACCATGGTCGTCTTGCCAAGACCTCTTGACATGGAGTTCAATAGAATAGTCGTCTTGAGGCGAATGTTGGATTTGGAGTCAACAGTTGTTTGCATAATTTTTTGGAACTCCTCGGCATATTTGAAGTGAGATGGAGCAGCCTCAATAGCTTCCGTGAAGTTGAAAAGTGGCGGAAGTTGGAGGTAGGACAGGAAGTCATTGAATGCATTTTTTGGTGCTCTTAAGAATTCCACTCCAGATGAAGTAAGAGCAGTCTGGCTAGGGTCAATACGGAATTGGCCCTGAATGTCTTCGTTATCAGCTCCACTGACTTCGAGAACCTTGAACCATGCAACAGCATCAGGATTTCCTGAAAGTGGGACGCTTGGGTAGTTCGACTGTTCGTCTTCTCCCTCTCCCTTGTTCTGCTGTTGCTGGGCAGAAACATCAAAGATCGTCTTCGCAAGCACGGTATCGATACAAACCGGAATTACATCGCCTTGACGAACGATCTTGACACACGAATGAAACTTGTTTTTGAGCTCACTCAAAAAGCTTTGCTGGTAGGTTCTGTCGGTGGTGATTGGGGATGCAATTCTTGAGATCGTGGCGGTTTTGGCGATGGGGAACGCATCTGTGAAGGTATTGTTCTTCGACTGATAAGGCTTCAAGGTCACCTCGGTGTCGTCATCCACTTCAAGGTTCACCAAAAGTAAAGGCGATAAATAGATCGTGCCCGGCTGGAAGGACTTGTTTGGCTCCAAGACTGTGAATACCTTGATGGTAGTTTCAAGGTTGCCCACACAAAGAGACGCTAAGTCGCCATTGAAGAGCGGGAACCCGATTTTGGAGAGATCGTCGGTGCTGAGATACGCATACAAATCAGGGTCTTCACGGGCAAAGAAGGTCGGAAGGTCGTTGATGGAGATCTTTTCTGGCAACGGAAGAACCTTCAATGGGTACTTTGACTCAAAGTCGTCACTTGAGTTCAAATGCATGCTCTGGGAAAGA
Source organism: Candidozyma pseudohaemuli (assembly GCF_003013735.1). Lineage (NCBI taxonomy): Eukaryota > Fungi > Ascomycota > Pichiomycetes > Serinales > Metschnikowiaceae > Candidozyma > Candidozyma pseudohaemuli. The sequence continues at coordinate 168,436 of NW_020194451.1, read as the reverse complement.
TACTGGGAAACATCGAAGTCGTCCTCAATTTCTTCTTCTTGAACTTCCTCGACCTTGGGCTGTTCAATAGGCTTTTTCACGAAGATAAGCTCCGTGTTGGCGTCAACCTTACCTTGGAAAAAGGGCTCACAAAGCTTGACTGTACCATTAATAGCTCTCACAGCACTGTTTATGGAAACGACGGCGCCATTGCTGGCGGTCCATTGGTCCACGAAGTTCTCCTTCACGATCAGAGAAGGTGTATTTTGCAAAACATGGAAAACTCCATCTGGAACCTCCACGTAGGCCTTTGTAAGCAAGGGAATGGAGTCTGCGTCGATAGACTGAATCACACATCCGTTCACAGTGATGTTGTTACCGAACTTCACCAAGTTCGAGTGGTTGGTGATGGTAACCGACGAAGACGTTGGAGACTCGTTATCTATAAGCGAAACGCGGTGAACGACAAACTCGTTAAAGTAGTCTGGCACGCCAATGAACTTAATGAGCACAAACTTGGGCTCCTTGTCGTTCATGGGCACATCTTTCTGGGTATTGGGGAAGAGTCTGACAAAAAGCTCGAAGGATAAAGCGACCTGATCTGTTTGCAAAAGCGTGGGATCATTGATCACATGCACATTGGCAACAGTAGCGATGGAAGGGTCTTTTGACTCCACCGACAGAGGCATTTTGGTAGGTGGAGATCAAGCTGGAGATTAAGTTGGACCTACCGAGGCCTCGTCTGGGGAAGCTGGTGGGCTGTATGCAGTCGACATCTTTCACAGTGAGTCAACCGGAGCTACGACGGGGAAATTATTTGGGGAAATTTTTGGAGGAGAGTTATTTGGGGATTTGAGTATGTGAAGGTTTGAGAATGGACGTTGGAAAGGTGACTTTGGTTGTTGTGGTTTTTATTTGTTCATCGGTTCGGTAAATTGGCTGCGAAAAGTGGGCATGAGATTTGGTACTCCGATGAACAAGTGTGGGGGAGTGAAAAATACAAAAAGTTGGAAACAAAAGATTTAAAAGGAATTGGATTTTAAAAGATGGTGACGAATGCGTCGCCATCTATGAAACAAAATTCGTCTTTTTAGCATTCTGGAAGCCTCGAGGTATTCCAAAAGGTGGTTGCAACGTCCTTCAATGAATTGACTTATTCCTCTGAAAATGATAGTGTTGACAATCACAATCATATTTAAAGACAGCTTGTCGAACGTTATGCTAATTTATCAGCCTAAGAAAATAGGAATTTTTCGGAATCGATGCAAATCGATCTACAGTCTCTGTTCTGATCAATCAAGTACATCTATGTAAAGAATAACGACGAGTTTATACAAGCCAGACTTATTAAAAATATTGCAACTGATTTTTTTTCATCAATTAATACAATAAATCCATAGATTTTGTCGAAATTTTACAGATGCCCATTTCATGTTTTCCCTCTGTTATCTGGTCTGCCAAAGGTTACCCGCACATACGGTAGATGTGCGAAAGCAGAGCTGAGAACATCTTTTTACTTCTACAATCAACCTTCACCAAAACGTATGTAAACTCGAACAACTGACGTCCTGATGAAAACTTCTTTTTCGTTTACCAACTTTGAGCATTCTCGAGGAGCAGCCGTTTTGGCAGCACTACGCCTCACTTGCAATGACCTGGTATTTTGTCATAGTTACACTGAACTCAGTATTTCAAACGATATACTAACAATTAGGCACTCACAACGACACCCATCAACGTCGTAGAACATAAGACTGTTCTGTTGTAGAGTTCACTGTTTTCATGTTGGCATTCCCAGGCTTGACCTTCATCTCCACCTCTCCACATCTAATCTTCCAATACCACCACATCTCTATTACGATTCTACTGAACTGTCGGAGACTAATTCGTTATTATACACGATACAAAACTCAGTCAGTTTTATGTATTATGAGAAGTTAAAGATGATAATTATAGAACCTAGCCTGTCTAAGCCTCATCCTCTTCAACAACAACGGTCTGCAAGCCCTTGGTGGTTGGGACAATGACTGGCTCAACGAAGGCGAACATAGCCTCCTTGGCGTCCTCCTCGTCGTTTCTCTTTCTGGAGATTCTCAATCTCATTCTGTAGTCGACACCCTGGATACCTCTCTTCCACAAGTGGGTGTTCAATTTAGGATCTAATCTGACATCGGTGGTACCCATGTGCTTGCTGGCGAACTTTCTGATCTCCTTGACAGCCTTTGGAGCTCTCTTCTTGAAGTGGACACCGTGCAACTGTTGGTTAGTATAGGTTCAATATAACATTTCGACTGACATGACCCGTCCCCTTTCGTAGGTGGTGGTGGATAATAGATTGCCGTGGTTTCCATGGCGTGTAGCAAATTCTGGTTGAAAGATTCACGGGGATGTATTCATGGGAAAACTCATGGATGGGAACAGTTCAAAAGGATTGGAGGATGGGGCAGTCAGGGAATAATAATCAATGGGATGGTAGGGATTCACATACTCTCTTGTGCAAGTTAATGGTGTATTCACGAGTAACAACGTCCTGCAAAGCCATTTTAACGAAGATGTCTGAAGTGGTTGGATTCAAAAGGCCTCAGTATTAAAATTTTCAGGATTTTTTCGCAGAGAGACGTGCTGAGCTCAAATTTGTTAGTGCGGTACTGAGCACTCCAGCAGCCTCACTATGAGAGCTCCGTTGGGTGTTATATGCAGACAGCCCTTTATCTGAGACTGGAGCGTGTGCGTAGAGCCTTTTTTGGGTCACGTGTAGTGTCAACATCCAGGGCACAAGCCCTAGATGTATAGCGACAACCATAATGGATAACATTGCAATCACTTTGAAGGATCAATTCCAAACTGAAATCACTCAATGCCGTAAACTTTATGAATGTAGTTGCCCCATTGGGACATCACCTTGCTGTGGAAGTCGCCTAAACGGGAATCGTTAGGTTCTGCTTTTGCAACCAATCTTTTGGATCCATCGACAGTCTTGAATTCAGCTTCAAGCAGATTGCCAAGCTGGAACGACGCCAACGTACAACATGTAATTCTTCCTGTGAGCTTACCATCCTTCACGAGCTCTATAATTCTTTCAAAGGTGACTTCCTCGTCAGGGCCAATTGAGGGTGTCAAACCATCACTGACCATGGGTGAATATGTCTTGAGAACATTAACAAAGCATTCGACGGTGAACTCATCAAGATTGGTGTACCTCTGACGCAAATCGTCCCGATCAAGCCTGGATGCATCTTCTGATTGGAGAACTAACATATGCGCCAATACTATCATCAACGAGACGTTGGACGCATAGTGTCTATATTTGTTGGAGCTCTTATCCTGTCTAGCTGCAAGATCAGCTTCCAATGACTTGAGAAACGAAAGTAGGGTGTAGAAGTTCCTCGTAATGGTCAGCACCATGATTATCTCGTAACTGAGACTCACCAAGTTCCGCTGTATTTCAGACTCTTCGCCTGGGTTTCCCTTGAGCCGAAGCTGGTAACACAACTTGTACAACTCGTTTACCAAGGACAAATTCGGAGCCAGCTTTAGTCTGAGAATAAGCAGAAGTAGTGGAAAGCCAATGGCTCCATCATTATTCTTCGGAAGTGGATATATTATACCTGGAGTTGTCTGCACAGCGGGAGATCCAGAACGCCGGCTTGCCGTGGAATCAGTACGTCCCAACGGTGGTGGTTTAGGTGGTGTCTGTGGAGGAGGAGCATTTGGGTTTTCTAGCAAGTACAACGCATTATTCAAGTTGAGTGCTTCTTTCTTTGCAGCATTCAATTGGTTTTCAAACATTAGGAGAACTAAACGAAGCTCCCAGAGGGTCAATGCCTCGTCCCTGCTTGGGTTGGTGGACCTTAGGAGATGGTATGTCAAATCGAGAAGCTCTGCATTTGTCAAATCTTTCAAAGATGCTGAATCTAGACTGGGAGTTTCGGCTTTTGAAGTACTGTCTGGCCTTTTTATAAATAGGGCCTCGTCAACGAGAGCAGACATGATAATGTAGGTGGTAATCGAGTTGGATGATAATGCGCACTGGGGTACATCCACCTTATCAACCAGCCTTGATTCATACTTCAACAATCTCCACAAAAAACAACTATTTTCCTATGCTATGAACAACTCCAATAGTACCTCCGAACCTCCTTCTCATAGGGATCTTTTGATCCAGGCTAAACAACAACAAAAGCAGGATCTTGTGGAATCCACCAGGCTATCGGAAACACTAGTCAAAACAGTGAATGCCATAGTCCGGGCGAACCTGGTGGCTAATAATTCCAACTGCCCGCCTCTTCTAGATAAGATAACCACGATTCATGACCTCGATCGGGAAATCGACCGCCAATTGAAGAAAGACATCTCGGTCAACTATGAAAAGCTTGTTTTGGCTAAGGAAAAGCTAGGTCGAGAGATTGCGAGGACTAAAAGAGCCTTGGATAAGCATCAGGAGTCCAAGGTGGATTTGCTCCAAAGACGAGCCGAGCAGCTGGACCAGGAACTACGAATTCTTGAAAATACGCTTCTGTTGATCAAGAGCCAACGATAGACCGGGAACTGGGCCCATAACGCTTATAAATAATAATTATACGAATTTACGAAATCCAAGATGTCAGTCATGTATTGTCTTTTCTGTATTAATTGTTGGATCAGTGTGCTACAGCGAACGCAAATTAACCGTGATTAGTATTAACCTGTTCACTAACCCTGTTGCACAATGCAACTATGCTCTGTTCATGCTAGTCGAAAAATTCTATGGAGTCTAAGGCAAGCCTTCGGCGGCACGAGTCCATCTCTCTTCCTTCTTCCATCCCTCGTTCACCACTTCCACCAAATCCTCCAAGTTGAGACGCTTGTCGTCCTTCAAGCTGCGGCCCTTGTCCACCAAGTTGGTGTATATGCGTGGGTAGAGCTCCTTTGGAATGTGCTTGATCGAGGCTTCCTCACGTCTCTCGTTGACTTTCTCGGCGATAGCCTGTTCACTGACCCGGCCATAGGAAAGCCATTTGCTCCTTCTGTACTCCCACAAGATCTCCCCGATACTCAGGGTTTGCTGTTCAAGCTGGCTGGTGCGTGTGTCTGTGGAGGAGTCGGAGTTGTACTGTGAAGTGGCACGCACCTGGTTGATGAGGTTGTCCTTGAGCTTCACCATGTTCATGTCGGTGAACATGAGACGGTCGATATCTTCGATATCCTGCTCGCTGTTGGCAGCCGTGGGGTTTTCTAGCTGATGCATCTCAAACACCTTGTTAAGATCTTTGTACTTTTTGTAGTCTCGAAGGAACTGCTCCTCGGCGTCGGTGAGTTGACGGCCAACCTTGGATAAACGGTCCATGTCTAGAGGCCCGCTGTCCTCGAAAAGCTCAGCTACTTCCTCGTCTTCGGAATGGGTGTCGTGTGAGATATCTCTGAGGCGATATAGGAGCCCCGACCACTCAGAACCGATCTTCTTGAAAAACCCAGAAACTTTTTTCGATCCTTTTTTCAGCGCTGCGTTCGACGAGGTTCTCAGTGGATTGGCCAGCGGCGTATTCGAGAGAGCTGGAGGGGTTCGTAGTTTGGATGGCGAGGAGCTGAGCTGGGGCGAAGACAGTTTACTCAGAATCATGCCTGGGATTACTATGCTGGGGGAAATAAAAACGCTCTAGAGTGGAACGCTGTGTCTAAATGAATATCCCCGGACTGGTGCGAATCGTGTTCTTATAAAAGAAGGTGGTCTGGAGCGTCAAATGGCGTAATGGGTCGCCCTAGTGATGGATTTCTTTTTTGGGGCAGGACGTGAGTGTAACACACTTTCTGTACCGGTGCTCGGCCTGGGTCTGCAGAACTTTGTGATCGTTTTTGTTTTTGCTCAGGTGCCTGACAGCCTCACCCCTCACCGCAAATGGCAGAAGACCTAACAACGAGAGACGAAAAAAGGACAATAAACAATGGCACAGCCTAGCAAACAAAAAATGAGGGTTGTTTTTGTTCACGGTTAACGAGGTTTGTCGGATCTGTGGAAATGCCGGAACCGCTATCATGCTGAAAATGCAAAAGCCCCTGTAATCTCTTCTTTTCTGGGCCACATGACTTCAGCCAAGCGAGAATGTTGCATACAGCGCCTCATCTGACTTTATCGTCGGAACACCATGGTTGCAAAAATTTTAGGGGCGGATCTCCCGACGAACGAAAATTCTTGACCTGGGGAAGCTGTACGGCTGCAATTTTGATTTGAATCCGGTGATGGTCCAGCCTAGCCGAGTGGCAGACCACTAGTGAGATTTTTCCTCCGCGGAATTCTTATCGTTACCAAGCTTTGTGAATTTTGTCTTGAGCTTGCGATAGCACTTGGAGTCAAATCGCCATCCTTGACCGTTCTCAACAATGACTTTTTGTGCTTCTCTATCGCCCTCGAATTCCCGTTGTGCTCTCTTGCGTATAGACTTATCCCCTGCGAATGCATTGTACGTCTCCCATTTTACACCCCACACGCCGATAGATAAACCGCTATGCGGTTCGTCTCCAAGCCATGACCTAGAATTTAGACCATTTTTGTAGTAGCCGTAGTACTGTTTCAATGTCGGGAGTATGAGAAGTGTCACGGATATGTCTAGAAGATCAACCCCGTCTCCGTCTTTGTGGACCACGATAGGTTTGATCACTTCCAGCTTAGTCCATTTGGGGTTGGTCTCTGAGAGATCAGCGTTGTTATCAAAAACGCCAAGGTGCTTGAGCACGGCAAGAATGTCCGAGTCGTCTGTATATATGCCGCCAGCTCCGCCCCAAAGCTCTCTCTTGCGCTGGACCTTTTCACTATTGCAGTTCTCGAGGAACTCCTTGATGAACTTGTAGGGTATCTTGATTTCAACGAAACAGTTGATAGCTGCTTCTGTGAGTGGAGGAAGGGTAGGGATGTACTCTGGGTCAACGGAGCGATAACGTTCGCCGTACCTTTCCACATATTTCTGCTGTATGTCACGAAGATGCTGCTTATCGTGCTCATCGATTTGCAAATTCTCGAATTGTAGGGTCTCCCACGTCGTCGTGGGGTTGTATATTATGGAGCCAATGTGCCTTCTCTTGGGAAACACGTCCCTCAAAAGCTCCTCAAGAGGGCCCTTGTCAAGCACGTACGGTATAACTTTCTCCTTTTTTGCAACCACTGCTTGGGGAACATCTTCATCCTTCTTCTCTGCAGCGCCGTTTTCAGCTTCAGCCTCATCAGCTGCCTTTGGCTGCGTTTGTGGGGTTTGAGGACTCGAGTGGCGGTGGTGATGGTGGTGGTGATGGTGATGATGATGGCCATGTGCGCCTCCACTAACTTTGCGGACGTGGTGATGATGGTGGGGGTTGTTGGCGTGTTGTGGGTCTAACGAACGATGCACGTGCGCTTGCTTGTCTGCATTGGCACTTCCTGGACTATTCGTGGCACCAGGGGTCACAGACTGAGAATTGTTGTGTTGATCGTATTCGTGAGGCTTTGGTATCGTCATGGCTGGTGGTGTTCCTGATGCTGAAATGTGGTGGTCCACAGGATTGACTCCAGCAGACATGGGCCTGCTGATAGGTTGGTGTGGAGGTTGCTGAGCATGACCTTCGGTACTTGGACGTGGTAATTCTTGTGATCCTATTGGCAGAAAGCTCTCTTTTTGGTTGGATAAAAACGCAATCGATGGAAGCTTGATGCCTCCACTCGGCTTGACGCCGTACTTTTCCTCGTGACTCAGAGTCGGCGGTGTGGAATTGGACATTGTAGACGTGTCTCTGGAATTTTGCTTAATGGAATTTGTGATATCCTTATGGGATGGGGCTTAATTGAGTCTACTTCTAGAAACGTTGGGGAAGCGACAATGTTTTGTTCAAAATTGTATGGCACTTTTTCCCTTGCATGCACACCCGTTGCGATAATGGCCTCAAGCCGGAGTACTTCTTAGTCGCGATCCTTTTGATAACACTTATAGTGAGAAATCTTGTCATCCGGGTCGATGCAGATCAAATTTTTCTTGATTGAGTCATGGCAAATATCGCAACTTTCCTCTTTGCTCGCAATCTTGTAGGACTTCGCTTTTTCCTTCTGAAGCTCATATTGCACCTTCACAGATCCAACCTTGTAAAGTTGACTTGTGATCCTCTTGTTCATGAGATCTGTGTCCACCAGGATCAAGTTTTCGCCTATGAACGTTTCGAGGTTTCTTAATGGGAAGGAACTTGGTAAAGTAAGAAGTGTCCTTGTCATTGACATTTTCTTTCCTTGCGTTGTAAGGAGCTGGGTAATTGAATCAATATTCTCCTCGTAATGCAATAACAAATCCTCAAGAAGCTTGTGCAAAAGATCTTGACCGGCTTGATGCTGGCCTGCGTCATAAAGGTCAGCACAATATTCAATTGCACCATTCAAATCAGTGAGCTGGTTGTACAAGACGTCCACGGATTTTTGATGTTCACCGAGTCGTTTGTAGATAAATATCGTGAAGCGAAGAAAATTGTCTTGACTTGTAGGAATGTTCTTCAAAACTGTCCATGGCTCATAGTCCACTGAGTTCTTTAAGAAGTCGTAAAGCTTTTTGTAGTTCTCATCCTGAACAAACTCTTCGTCAGGTAACTCGAGAGCCTTCAATTTCTTGAGATAAAACAAGCACAATTTGGTCGAAAAGGTGGACCTTTGTCTCGTACGGCCAGCGGATTGAAGAACATCGGTTTCGGAAAGAAGCCATTCAAGGTAACGAATAGCCAAGTCGTCGTTCTTGATAGCATTTTTGAAAAACTCAAATACTTTTGTGGTGTCGTAACTTTCACACTCGTAAGTCTCATTCATAAATATCGCAGAAGCCCGCTGAATCATCTCACTTTCGTCACTTAACAAGACCCATTCCGCATACTTGCAAATCAAGTCTAACTTGCTGTTGTCAAGCTTTTGGAAGTAGCTGATTGTGAGGTCAGGAGATCTGAAGTACTCGTCGTATTCATGAGAGTGTGAGGTTTCATCATGGGCGAGTTTATAGAGCATCTCGAGGGCCTCTTCATGAAGGGATCTCCCGTAGTAAAAATCTAGAAGCTCGCGAATGAAGACATGCGACTCTTTTGTATGACTGTGTAAATCCTTAAGAAGGTAATGATTGACCACGTTCGAATCACACTTATTATTTGGCAAACGTAGAAGCGGTCCAAGAAGCATTGGCTTTGTATAGAAGTAGCAAAGGAAAAGGGTGGTGTCAATGAAGATGGCATCCTTCTTTATCTCTTCCCACATTTGGTCTTCCTTGAGGCTTGGATCGAGGTCGAGTGGAGACACGTCCACACTTTTCCAGGGCATCGTAGGCATCATATCGTTGGATCCCAAAAATATGGAGTAGATTCTTCTTTGATCTGTCAAGAAAACAATAAGATCGCTAACTGCTTTGCTGAATTTTCGAACCTTGGGAGACTTCAGGTCATCAAGGCTCACACCTGATGCAAGTCCCGTATGCTGTGGTCTGTCTGGAGAATCTTCACCTTCAGTAGCATTGTCAGATGCTGTATTTGCGATTATGTCCTGCTTCGTATTCTCTAGCTCTTGAATGCTAACCCGACGAACCGGATTCACAAATCCTGAAGACGACTTGGTCTCAAAGGAATCGTCAGGAGTTCTTTCTTTCAACTCACTTATCTGAAATTCGCCATTGATAAAATCGGGGAAGAGTTTGAGAACTTCTTTGTATGAGAGGATCCATTCGGAGCCAATGCCAATTAATGCATCATGATACCGCCCGTACAGCTCAAACAAAACTTGTGCCTTCTCAGTGTATAGGTTTCGAAGAAACAAAAGCTTATACTTGTCGGTTGAGGACTCGAACAGCCCCAAGGGGAAAAACAAGCTATCGTCGTTGTCAAGACTATTGACCAACGTTAAAGCCCTCTCTAGTCCTATCAACCGTAAGTCGCTGTGAAGCTCCTTCAGGCCTCTTGCACTTGAGTTGGATCCTCGAATTGTCAAAAATTGGTTGAGTTGTTTGCGGATAGGATTAATTCTGAACTGAAATACATTGGTGCCCGCACCAATGATGACGACATCCTCGAAGACCGTGAGGCTGATATTGTAGTTGTTCATGTGATGATAGAAGACTTGAATAACTGCTCCACTAGCGATGTCAACAATCTCGAGCTTTTTGTTGTAGAGCACTAGCAAGTAGCATGGTAGGAGAAATGCAACATCCACAGGTACCGTCAGGAGCCTCACATCCGAGGAGCCCAATGCATATGTATCATCTTCGAATTGAAGAGATCCGACTTGGGAGTCGCGTATGACCAATGAGTTTGCGTTTTTGGGGTCCAAGATCCACACCTGAGGACCTGTGCTAGATATGCCAAAGTAGCTGAATGAGGTTGTTTGTGACAAGCTGTTGATGCCGGAGCTCTCTGTGGATATGCTTTTGAGATTGAACGTGCCTAGTTCGAGACACATGAAGGAGTTTGTGAGTCCCAAGACGATCTTGTCGCCATGTTGGCCACCAATAGAGCGTAGCTTGTCTTTGAGGCTGATTTCCTTGATGAGAATAAAGTCGAAGATATTCCTTGACTTCTGCTTAATCTGGTAAATGTTCAAGCGTTTCTTGGTGCCCACCAAGACTAGTCTGTTGTCCCTGGTCTCCACATACTTGAACTGGTTGAAGTTCTTCAGTTCCTGGAAGGTATGGATCAAATTGAGGTGGGCACCAACCCATTCAAAGGCATTGAGGGTATCGGAAGAGCCCACAAAGAGCACATCTCTCGAGCCATCCTTGTAAAGCGGCACTAGTCGCAAGACGGTGATTGGAGACTGGGAGCCATTGACGTTTCGGAACGTTTTCTCGGTGCTGTACCACAGGGACGAATCGTTATCGTGAAAAAGGCCCTTGATGTCGGTAAATGAACGAAAGCTTCGCATGGAGCGAGCAGGAGTCTTGACTGCCTCTGGGTTATCGCTGACTCTCATGATTGTGATGTCGCCATTGCTGAAGCCAATGAATAGTTTTTCATGCTGGAAATGAAGCGCCGTAACCTTGGCGTTTCCGCTAAGATTGAGCCGATTGAACGGCGCCATTATGTCCACGTTCATGGCGATATGCTGGTTGTAGGTGAGATGTAGAAGTAGCTATATAGCGCGCTCGATGGTACTACACGATTTCGTGATATCTGCCTTATACTATAGATACAAAGTTGACGACACCAGAGCAGTATTTCACAAGCTCGTCGAGTTTGGCTCCCTTCTGCTGGTTGATCTGACCCCACTTTTCGAGTGCCTCGTGCAACTGTTCTTCTTTGCCATTGGCATAGATAACGTCGCCATGGTGCTTGAGGAAAAGACCAAAGATAGCCTGGAGCACATCGTAGTCACTGTTGAGCTGCATGGCCTGGTTGAGAGCCTCGACGAAACTGGTCATTTCGTCCAATGGAGGGAACGAATTGAGCGATCTGATCTCGAGGTCAATGAGGGAAGGAGCAGCATTGACCAAGAAGTCAATGAACTGAGTGTAGTCTTCGGACTCGCCGCCAATTCTAAGAAGCTTGGTGAACTCAGACTCGAAATTGTGCTCTCCGTTCTCCTTGAGGGCTCTGAGTTTGGACTCCTCGGTTGTAGCATTACCGTTGGTCAGACTCTTGAGACCATTCTCTGCAACAACAGCACGGTCACCCACAACTTCGCCGCCCAAAGACAAGAAAAAGGGTGCCTGCTCGGGCTTCTTGGGCGCCTCCTTGGGCTTGTTTCTCTTTTTGATGATGTCGAGATGCAAAATGTTCAGGTACTTGTTTCTGTCGCCCACATGCAACGTCAAGAGATCCTGGTTGATTTGGTCCACAGAACGGTAGGTAGTATTAACGTCGTTGTCATCTTCAGCAGGCTTATCAAGAGCACCTTCAATAAGGGAAGCTCCGCCTTCGCCAGAAACGTTAGGCAAAAGCGCTGTGCTGAACTCGTGATCCTCCATCTGTCTTGTGGAAACCGGGTGGAACTGGGCTCTGTTGGTCCAGAGAGAGATACCGTTGCTGGAGACGTGGGTGGTGGCCAAAAAGTCACCAATTGGCGAAAACTTGACACTGGTGGCCACGTTGGGGAGACGGATTCCGTCAATGCAGCCTCCAGTTGGAATATCCCACGTACGCAAGGTACCGTCAAGCGAAACACTCACAATCCACCTGCCGTCAGGCGAAAAGTCAAGATCGGTGATTCTGTTGTTGTGTCCAATAAGCACTCTGGCGACTTTCTGGGTAACCACATCGATCACCACAATGCTCAAGTCATCAAGAGCACAGGCCACCAAGTCGGAGCCCTTGTGGTAGATCATGGTGGTGACAGGGGAGTCGAGCTGAAGCTTCCCAAGGAACTTGGACTCGGAGAAGTTGTAGAAACCAATCACACCGTCGAGACCACTGCTGACCATTTTTCTGTTCATGCCGTCAATGGCCAAACCAGTCACAGCCTTGTTCTTGTGCAACATGTACTTCTTTCGAAGAAGGCCGGACTGCAAGTTGTAAGCGCCAATTCCACCGTTGGAGGATCCCACCAAAGCGAAATTACCACAATGGGAAACACACACAGCTTTTGCAATGCCACTATCAACAGTAGCGAGCTCATGGCGTCCCATACGCTTATGCTTTGAGTCCCATGTTCTGGCGAAATTTTCATTTTTGTGAGCCGTCACCATGTTCTCCCAGTCGCCTTCTCTGGCGACCGACATGGCCAAAGCAGTGATCTCTGGAACCTTCTCACGCAAAGAAGCAACAGGGCCACCCTTCTTCTTGGAATCAGTCTTGGGTGGTCTTTGGGAAACCTCTTGTGCCTGGGCATCCTTTCTCATGGAAAAGCACCACAACGACCGGTCCTTGGATGCAGAGTAAATGAAATGGGACTTGTCCTCGTTAGGGAACACCATAGCCACTGGAGGAGCAGAATGGCCACCACGAGAACGCAAATGACGAGGAGGCGAAACCACAGAGCTGTTGGTGGTCGAAAGCGGAGGATCAAAAACAAGCTCCTTGAGCTGGTTGTCTCCACCGTTGGTCACGACAATTGGCTGACCGTTCAAGAACTTGGCATTAGCTACACCGCCTGTGGCTTCAGCGTGGGCGTTTCTCGAAACGTGCACTCTGGCCTTCTTGACCAAGTCGTGGAAGTAAAGATCACCGTTGCTCAATGCAGCCACAAGGTGGTGGGATCCATCGGTACGGAAGGAAATGGAGTTGACCTTTGCAGCCACATCTGCGGGAGAAGCGACGATTCTCTCGCCGAGAATAGTGCCCTTCTTCAAGTTGTAGAGGAAAATTCCTCCTGAACCAGTACCCAATGCAATGATATCAAGAGCGGGTGCAAACTCGATGGCAGAGAGGTTCTCACCAAACTGGTCCTGTGGAGACTTGTAGATGGTCTTGCCAGTTCTGATGTTGATGAGGTGGATGCCGCTGGTGGTTGCAACGACGATTTTGTTAAGGTAGGTGGGTGGATGGACCACGCCGACAATGTCACCGGCAAACTTGGTGTTGATGCTCTTGATGGTGGTGTAATGCTCCGTGGGGATCTTGGATCCCGCTGGCTTCTTGAACACATCAATGGACCCGTTGGTCGAGACCACAACAAGGTAATCGCCAAACACCAAAAGACGGCTGATGGTGGCAGCTGCCTGTCCTGGAACCTTCACTTCAGCTTCCAAGCGGCCTCTCTTATAGATACCCACCGAGTTGCCAGAAGCAGCGTAAACATAGTGGAAGTGGGCAGCCAAAGCCAGGATCTTGCCGGGAGTCTGCGAGTGGGAAACGAAAAGCAAGTGCAACGTGGCGGCGTCGTAGATCTGGAACGAACGGCCCACGGAGGTGACAATATAGAAAGTTGCACCTAAAGTGCCCACGGCAAAGGGCACCTCATTGGAGACATTGCCGAGGGCCCTGAATGGGCTGAAGATCTTCGAAGGCTTCGAGACCTTCTGCTGGGGCTGGACCTTCTGCTTTTTTGCAGTGTATTTCGCCATGCCTCTGGAGGTTGAAGGTGTATCTGAAAAAGTCGATGAGGTGCTGCGTACAATGAGAAGAGGTGCCAGGACCCTTGAAGGGTATGGGGGCCAGAGGGGGGAAAATCGGATTTTTTGAAATTATTTATCAACTCACTGGATTCTAATTTTCATTTGGTTCAAAATTTAGTCTTTTGGTCCCTTTTGGTACCTGGTGGTGGGACCCCACTGTGCATATACTACATCTGAGAGCTCACCACTACCAACCATCTTATCATGACAGAAGACGATAAGCGTGATATTGACGCTTCCACAGAGCCTGTGGCAAAGAAGGCACGCACAGATAACTACGACAAGGGCCTTGCGCCTATCAAGCCAGAGTTTGTGGTGGAAAGTGTCAAAGTGGAAGAGGCTTACGATGATGAGGAAGCTGAAGGTGGAGACAGGGGCCAACAGGAGGGCTCCAAGCGCTCGAAAAAAAAGCGTGGACAGAACAAGAAGAGAGACCTCAAGCAGCAGAAGGAGGAGGTTCGTTTGTGCTCGAGTTTGGTGGATCCTCTGGACCCCAAAGAGTGCAGATTTGGACCAGACAAGTGTAAGAACACCCACGACGTGACATACTATCTTCTGACGAAGCCAGACGATATCGAAGGCAAATGTCCCGTTCAAGTGGCTATTGGGTACTGTCCTGCTGGCTTGAAGTGCCGTTGGTTGAGCAGCCACTACAACAAAGATACAAACGAGCTTCTCAAGGAGGAACCCAAGACAGACAACTACGAGCTCAACAAGATCTCTGCGGACCACCGGATGGACCTTCAGAAGCATCGCTACGTCTTTGAAAAAGCCGACGCCTACAACAAGTACTTGGACTCGTTGGTCAAGAACGATGCTAATGCAAAGAAGCAGGAGGAAGTCAAGGACAATGCTGCTTCATACGTGGAGCCTCCCTTCAAGCCTGCGGAGAAAAAGAGACTCAACTTTGATAGAGCCAAGATTGTCTCGCCGCTCACCACGGTGGGAAACCTTCCTTACCGTCGTTTGATGAAGACTCTTGGTGCGGACGTCACCTACAGTGAAATGGCACTCTCACTCCCACTCCTTCAGGGAACCAAGCCAGAATGGGCCTTGCCTAAAGCGCATGTATCTGAATACCCCGGTTTTGGTGTTCAGCTTGCTGCCAATCATCACCAACAGGCCTCCAAGGCTGCCGAGGCCGTCTACAACGAGGCCTCTCATGTTTCTGAACTCAACTTGAACTGTGGATGCCCTATCGATCTCCTTTACCGCCAGGGCCAGGGATCAGCGCTTTTGGATCAACCAGCCAAGCTTGTTCGTATTCTTAACGGTATGAATGCTTGTTCCGGCGATATCCCAGTCACATTCAAAATCAGAACAGGAACCAAAGACAATAAAAACACCGCAATCTCCTTGGTCAACAGAGTGTTGACCGAGACCGACGTTGCTGCAGTGACGTTGCATGGCCGCTCAAGACAGCAAAGATACACCAGAGAGGCCGATTGGGGCTACGTCGGCGAGGTCGCAAGATCCGTAAAGGAGTTGAACGAGAAGAAACAGGAAAATAAGGATTTGACCGATATCCAGCCAACATGGTTTATCGGAAACGGTGACTGCTTCACCCATGAACAATGGTACGAGGCTGTGAACACGGAAGGCATTGACTCTGTAATGGTTGCAAGAGGTGCACTCATCAAGCCCTGGATCTTCGAGGAAATCGAAGCTCAGCAGTACCTTGACAAACTGGCCACAGAGCGTCTCGAGCATCTTCGTACTTTTGCCAACTTTGCCGTGGAGCACTGGGGTTCCGATGAGTACGGCATTGAGGTTGCTAGACGTTTCCTTTGTGAGTTCATTGGCTTCACACACAGATACATCCCCGTGGGGATTTTGGAGAAACTCCCGCCAAAGTTGAACCAAAGACCACCAAAGTGGCGTGGCAGAAACGAATTGGAGACGCTTCTTGGCTCCACGGACTACAAGGACTGGATCAAGATTACGGAGATGTTCCTTGGAAAAGCCTCGCCAAATTTCCAATTCGTGCCTAAGCACAAGAGCAACTCATACTAATTGGGAAAGTGGTCACTGGGCCGTATATATTAACACACGACGCTTCATCTACGATTTGGGGACTTGTACAGTTTGCATTCTTAAATAATAGCTATCTACTCCTTTTTGAACCCAGTGACCGAGGCGACAGTGGCATCGTCGGTGGTGGCTTCAATGGTGGAAGCACCAGTGGTCTTGGCCTGGGAAGCAGAGTCGTAATCCTTGGACAAGCCCTCGGCCTGCTCCTTCAAGGTGGAGAGCTCCTCATCCTTGGCGGCCAACTCCTTCTTCAACTGCTGAATCTCCTCGCTGTCGCCCTCGGTTGGCGCAATGTCGCCGTGCTCTTTGTTGTAGTCGTCCAACTTATCCTTGGTGAACACCAACTCAGCCACCAACGAGTAGGCTCTGGTGGTGAGAAGCGTCAAGAACAAGGCGAAACCGCAGAGGTACATGTTTCTCTGGGCGTAGAACTTTCTGGCCTGGACCTCCGATCTGTCAATCATGCCACGTTCAGAGCCGGGACCGCTCAAGTCGGTGGTGACAGTGTACACTCTGTTGACCGAGTCGATAAAAAGAACAGCCACAAAGCCAAAGATGCACTTCGTGATGATTTGGACGTGCTCAGAAGTGAAGGGCTTGGAAACGGTGGCCAAAACAGTTCTTCTCACTTTTCTGGGGAAAGGCAACGACAAGATGGTGAAGAAGAGCATCTCCACCACGAGCAAGCCAAACACCAAGCTGTAGTATAATGCCATGATTGTATTAACAAGGAGGAGAAAAAAAAAAGGCAGAGTGACGTGCTTTTATGTGCTGCTGTGCCTGGTAGCAATGACGAGGGCTAGCAAGGCGATTCTGCAGGAGAAGTGCCGCGAGGTGTGCAATCTCAGACGGGCCCAGGGGCCGGATGCGAGTGTCGAAAATCTGTCAAAATGCATTGAGTCTCTTAGTAGCCTAGCGACACCTTAAGGGTAAACGTCACCAAAAAGGGCAATGTGATAAAGAGAATTGAGTATTGCGCAATGAGGCAAATGGCCAAGCAGTCCATCTGAAGGTGCTCTGGCGAGTTTGGATCAGTGTAGAACGCAGTGAAGTAGACCAAGGCTGTGGCATTGGGCAAGCCAAATTCCAAAACCGACACAAATCTTACAAGCTTGTCCTCTTCAAACCAGCCAGCCTTGTAGAGACCTGTCGTGAAGCCCACGCCGAAAATGGGTATGATGATCAATCTGGCGGCAGTCACCATGAGAGCGGTTTTCCAGAAACCAGGCACAATCTGGTTCACCTTGAGTCGAGCAATTGTGGCTCCAAGAAGGAGAAGACCAAGAGGCACAGATGCTGCACCGACATAACTGGCAAGGTCCATGAGGAACGATAATGGCGGCATCTCGTCTGGTGCATCAGGCATGTAGAAGCTAGTCTTGACGAAAAGCGCCTTGAGCGGTGGAGACAAAGCAATAATGAGCGAAACAATCAAGGAGACCGAATTTGGCGCCTTGAAGTTGACAATCGTGTTGAGGAAATACTTCCAGTAGCGCCTTGTACGTGAAACGGGTTTTGTTTCGTCTTCAGCCTTTTCGTTTCTTTCTAGCGGAGCCACACCAATGCCAACGTCGCTAGTGGCCGAATGCTGGCTTCTCACCTCGTTGCTCTTGAGTCTGTCAAACTCACTGTATTCGTGAATAACGTCTTCGACGTCCTGTGACTTGGCTCTTCTCAAGTCCGCTGAACGAGAGGGCGTCTGATGCAAAGAGTAGTAATTAGTGGTACCGGAGGTGTTGGTGCCCCGGCGCTGTCTCATTGACGAGTCCATGGATTCAAGATCATGGGAAATCGCAGAGTGGCCCTCAGTGTCTCGTTGCATGAGGAACTCGTCGTGCTGGCGGGATTCCAGCGGATCTCTAGAAATCTCAGGACGCTTATCCTCAGAACTATAGGTGCTATCGCTTTCAGCACTTCCAGAATGCTGCTCTTTAGCGTGCGGCGTGGAAGCCACAGAATGTAGTTGGCTCGTGTCGATCTCCTCTTCTTCGTCTTGCGGTTTGTCGAGCTCGTCTCTAAAGTCGTACCTGACCAAGCGGAACAAGCCTAGCGAGAACTGGTAGAACACCTGAGAGGCAAGGAAAATACAGACGTAAGCCACGCCCTTATCACCTTCCTCCTCTGTAAAAAGCGACCCCGTTTTGGAGAGGGTTTGTAAATATGCGATGGGGAGATCCGAGATATTGGGGAACAACCCGACAGAAATCAAACCGCCAAACCAGCGTTTGGGCGACTTACATGTGTAATAAATCGCTAGCGACAGCAAGGCACCCACAGAGAACAAGATGGTACCTTCAAAGAAGATGATACCAATGTTCTTGATGTCCGAGTATTTGAGATTTGTAATAACATTGTTGAAAATCAAACAAGGCATGATGGCCGTGACGATAGCGTCCGAGATATCACGGCATGTCGTCACCGTGAGGATATTCCGTCGAGCTAGGTAGAATCCTATGGCTATAATGAAGTAGATCTTGAAGATGGGCTTAACCGAGGCATAGATGATCATGCCAAGAGGAGCACCCATTTTGTCGTCATTCACTGGAGCTCAGGGGAGGAATAAATAAGTGGTATGGGCTGGAAAAAGCCGTTGAGCAGTCCTCTTTATATAATCTCTATCTGTGAAAAGAAAAGTTGTGGGTTGGAGATCGGTGCATGGCTCCTCAGCTGAGTGCAGTTCACAGCAGGTGGAAGCGAGTCGCTAAGGCAAAAAGCTACCATCTAGCCGGGTCCACAACCATTATGGGGTGACTTTGGATTCCGTTGACCGTAAAAAATCATCCTGCTGATGGGTATTTGATTTTGGGGGTTTTGTTGATTTTTGTGTAAAAAATCATTTTTCCGTTGGTTTACCTGAGCCGTGCAAAAGTGTCAAATTCGCAATTTGAAGCCGCTTGTCCCAAAGATAGACACTTGCGCATCCAACGGTGAAACTGAAAAATAATTATTTACATTTGGCAAATCTCTGGCGTAAATGCAAATAAAAAGCCGTTGAAAAATTGGCAGATCTACACATGGTTGCTCAAGATGTTCATTAAAAAGTGGTCCTTGGGGACAATGGCACACAGGCCGGGGTATGAAAAAAAAGACGTACAGTCGAAGAGAAGCAAATCCGGTCGTAAAACAAGTAAAGTGTAGCTTGCGGAGTAAATTGTGAAGAAGCGAATCGTTAGCAGCGCTTGAGGGGATCTTGGATGGGCTATGCCAGGCTAACTCCGAGGGGAATGTGGTGGTTCGGGTTAACGATGTGCTGGAAATGTAGCGCTGCTTTGCAGGAGGTAGCATGGAGCAGTTGCACTCCACAGGAGTTTGCTCCCTGCTTGGTTCTATCCATTGTAGAATCGATGCCTAGTGAGGTCAGTGCCTATGTCGTAGATGCACCGTTCATACGGTTATCTATCCACGGTGAACTGCCTCATTGAGGGAATACACCCCATTAGGTTTCCGCTATGTCAGGAACTCCTTGATGGTGGGAGAGTGCCCAGGGCTATATGTCACCACGTTTGTAATCTCCTGGATCTCAACCTCATCAAGCTCATCCAAGAAGATCTCGAGATCATCGTCATCCTTCAAGCTCAAGGAAGGCATTTCTGGCGAAGAGCAGGCAGAAAAAATGGAGTCCTTGGGAGATCCGTACTCGTGGTCGGAGGAATCATGAACTCTGAAATTCAGCGCTTGCAGCAGCACTTCATCGTCACTATCGTGGTAGGCCAAAGAAGCCTTCTCTAATATGGGTCTGGCAGCTGAACGTTGTGGCACTTGCATGTCTTCAGGAACGGTTTCGAGGAACTGGAGACACGGCTCGTAGTCTTTGAAGGAGGCCATGAGTTAGTCTAATTTCTGGAATAGCGCAGTCCAAAAGGGGCTGGTTGATTTATAGCTCCTGGACTGGGAGGCTGGCTGCGAATCTTGTTCCTGCGTAGGAGCCAGCCACATGCATGGGACCCCCATACTGGAGCAGCGCGAGCTGCGTCAAATGGCTACTTATACTTCCTATTTAGGCAATAGCTGTCAAGCTGACACTGCTGCAAAACCGTGATGAAGTTCCTGACCGCAAAGCGAGGCATGCGTGTCTGCCGATCGTCATTAAGGGGGTCCACCTGAATCATGTTTTTCCCAATGGCGGAAAAGCCTGTTGTAACTTTGGAGTTTGTACGGATTGCTTAAGGGGTCCCAGAGGCTTAGGAGCAACCACTATGGGGTATCATACTCCGCGCGGTGCTCATACTACTGCTATGTTGGGACATGACAATGCCCGCGAGTGGTACGCGTCGCGTCCATTGCGGAATGGGTTCCGACTACATTGTTGACCAGTGGTAGCTGATACATGCCCGTGGGCGGTTGGATTCCATGGTAGCCACTCGATTGCCGCCGTGGAGGCAGCAGCAAACTGAAGTGTCTCTATATTACATTAGTTCTTGGTCTTTTTCTTGGGAGGACGCTCGTCAACGTCGCCCATTGCTTCGTCCGACTCGGAGGCGGAGGCGTTCGAGTCAAACTCCTCTGCAACGTCGGAATCGGATCCAGAGCCAAAGTCTCCGTCCTCGTCACTCTCGTCGTCGCCGGCGCTGCCCATATCCACATCGGCATCGTCGTCGTCGTCATCCTCTTCGTTCATAGCTTTAGCCAACATGGCTTTAGCCATCTTCTCCTCATTCTTCACACGCAAGCCCTTCTCCAGGCAGAATCTTTCCACAGATTCTTGCTCCTCCTTGTCAATATTGGCAAAAACATGCGAGGGACCTGAGCCTCTCAAGTTGACTTCCAAATCAAACGTACGCGAGGCTGAAACTCCTCCGCCTGTACGTGACATGGTGACATTGCTCACCTCAGAGTAAGGAATGTACACTGTAGGCTTTGTCACGAACAAGAAACACCGGTCCAATGGGTACAAGTAGCCCTCGGATGCCTTCAACGAACATGCAACACCGGCTTGCATGAAACGAGACTGGAACGAGCCGGGCACAATCAAGCGGCGCTCCATCAAGCCTTTCAAGCAGTGGGCCATCACCAAGTGCGTCTGTGTGTCGTACTTCTTCTTCAAACGGTCCTTGTACTTGGACTCGTACACATCGTCCGCCAAGTTCAACTCCAACTCAGTCTCCTCCTCTCTCGAGAATTGCAACACCAAAAATGGGTACTTGGTTTGACCTTGTCTCAATGGCGGATCGATCTGCAAGACTATCAAGTGGTGTACGTCATCGGGCTTAGGCAACGAGAAAATTCTCTCGATCTGCTTGTACTGGATCTTGTAATCGTACGTCTTACCACGCAATCTCAAAGACGTGGCGTACATGTCGATATCGTAACGGCCTCTTGGGGTCAAGAACAACACATCGCTGAACGACACAATGGCCTCGCCGGCAACCTGGCCGATGTCTGCCTTGTCCTTGAGCTGGTCGTAGAAGACAGAGGCAGCGCTGACCTCTTCGGTCTCTTCCTGCTGCTGCTTCTCGCCATTTTCACCTTCCACGGTCTTGGTGGTCTCGTTTTCAACGACACCTGGGATGTAGAATCTCATTTCCACCAATTCGTCACCGGCCTTACTGTCGTTGCCCAAGTTGAACTCCACCGCGACCTCGTTTTTACCCGTCAAGTTCGAGTTTGTGATTTCCGAGTATGGAAGCTCAAACGAAGGCTTGTTGTTGACCTGGAACACCAACTCGTTTCTGGCCAAGTCGGTCTGACCCCAGTTCCAGCCTCTCAACGAGTGTTCCTTGTGCTCCAAGGCAATCTGGAAGTTCCTTTGTAGCTCCTGCTTCATCTTGGCAAAATCCTCCTGATCAAAGCCATCGAGCGAAACAACACCCTGGTTTTTCGTCTGCACCCTCAATTCGTAGCCTCTGGAGCCTCTCGACCAGTGAGCAGTGAGGATCTCTTCAGAGGGCAAAAGAAAAGGCTGGTTGTTGGCCGCATCGCCCAGCTGGGCTGCCTTCCAACCAAGACCAGAGTCAGCAATACGCATCCGCCCCGTCAACCGGGACTGGTTGAGGTAGATTTTTTCAAAGTCTGTGTTGACCATGGTAGCGTTGAAGAGAACAGATTTGCCTCAGGTTAAAACGCGTTTCTCTGTGTAGGACGAGTGGTGGGAGGGTGTCAGAGGAGGGAGAATATAGCCATTTGATGGGTTGAATGATGAGTTGGGGGAATTTTTATTTTCTGAAATGTGTTGAATTTTTGGTGATAAAAGTTTCTAGCTACGTCGGGTGTAAAGAGATGGTTGCTGTATATGGTGGTCCTCGTGAAATGGTTGCAAATCGCATCGAGCAGAGGAGTAGTACCGTGCATTTCTTCAGTCGATGGGTGTGATTGGAATGACATGGTTTCATTAGATTTCAGATGATGAACTGAATTAAGAATCCGTTTATTGTGAATATGCTCGTCAGTTTTGTGTAGTTTTGTGTAGATTCATGGATGCACAGTGATTAACGACAACCAAGAGCAGATCCCAACATATTCGCCAGCAATAAGTGTTTCATCCTGGAAGTCTTTAAAAAATAATATGTATGACCTAAATTAAAGCATCTGATTCCTTGGAACTATCTTCACATAGTGCTTTTCTTCACCTCTATCTACCTAAGCTGAGCACTCCCCTCGATACCCCTACACCAAGACCTAGTGTCGTTCCCAAAAAATACAAATTCAAGCAAATCCAAAAACCAAAACTTTCCCCCAACCCACCTCACCTCATCTTCAATCTCTGCCGCCAAGGCCTAACCTACACTTAGCTCACACTGCGGCGGTTGCAAATCAACATACCCACCCACCTCTACGACCGTCTACACCCAAAACATTCTCAAAAACCCAAAACCGCCATTTCCACCCAACTACCGTTTCCACCTAACATGCATACATTCCTCATTTCGAATCCACCTTTTTAAAGCCCACTTGGCCTCGCCGGAACCGGAGTGAGTCAATAGGTGCGACTACACACAACGGAAAATTTCCACCATCATTCTTCTTCAACATGGTTAAAGCAGGTGTTTTGGGCGCCACAGGATCTGTGGGCCAGCGTTTCATCTTGTTATTGGCTGAGCACCCCGAATTCGAAATCCACGCTTTGGGTGCTTCGGCTCGTTCTGCTGGAAAACCTTACAGAGACGCAGTCACCTGGAAACAGACTGCCTTGTTGCCAGAAGTGGCCAGAGGTATCGTCGTTGAGGAGTGCAAACCTGAAGGCAAATTCGCCGAGTGTGACATTGTATTCTCCGGCTTGGACTCGGACTACGCTGGCGAGATCGAAAAGGCTTTCGTCAATGCTGGTTTGGCTGTGATCTCCAACGCTAAGAACTACAGAAGAGAGCCCGAGGTGCCTTTGATTGTGCCGATCGTCAACCCTGAGCACTTGTCGGTTGTCGAGAAGAAGGTTGCCGACGCCAAGAAGCAGGGCAAGAAGGAGGGCTTCCTTGTGTGTATCTCCAACTGCTCCACGGCTGGTTTGGTCGCTCCATTGAAGCCTTTGGTGGAGAAGTACGGCCCTATTGACGCCTTGACCTCCACCACGTTGCAGGCGATTTCTGGTGCTGGTTTCTCGCCCGGTGTTTCTGGAATCGACGTCTTGGACAACATTGTGCCATACATTGGCGGTGAGGAGGACAAGATGGAGTGGGAAACCAGAAAGATCTTGGGCCACCCCAATGCCGACAACACCGCCTTTGATCTCTTGGACGAGGAGAAAATGAAGGTCAGTGCTCAGTGCAACAGAGTCGCTGTCAGTGACGGCCACACCGAGTGTATTTCCTTCAGATTCGCCAACAGACCTGCTCCTTCGGTCGAGGACATCAAGAAGACCATGAGAGACTACGTCTGTGACGCCGCCAAGTTGGGCTGTGCCTCTGCGCCAAAACAGACCATCCACGTTTTGGAGGAGCAGGACAGACCCCAGCCTCGTTTGGACAGGGACAGAGACGCCGGTTATGGTGTTTCCGTGGGCCGTGTCAGAGCCGACCCTGTTTTGGATTTCAAGATGGTTGTGTTGTCCCACAACACCGTCATTGGTGCTGCCGGTGCCGGTATTTTGATTGCCGAGATTTTGAAGGCCAAGAACGTTATCTAACGGTTTGACCGATGTACATATACCCAATCCATGATTTAGGAAGTGTTGCCGTAGAGGGAGGGGCAGGAGGAAATGATATAATTGGGGGAGGACCAGGAAGTGGGACGAAAAGGTGATACGATTTGTACGACTTTGTATGAGGTGAAAAATTTGGTGCTTGGGGTATATAATGCAAGTTTCCCAAAAGGTACTAGAAGCGACTATCCGATATTTCCAATTCACTGTCTTCAATGCCAAATAATGTCATCCATCGATTTGAAATTCGTAAATTAGCAGCCATTCAAGCTCGTTTGGTGTGCCCCACATAAACGCACAAACCATATACCTCAAACCATCACCTTTAAGACCAAAACAAAACCACCCATTTTTTACAATCCCTCCAACTTCATCATTATCCCATCTCTAAAATCTAATGATATCATTTATCTCCCCCGGACCACCCCACCTCTACCTCATCACCACCCTACCATTCGCACCTACATCTACATATCAACTACATACCATCTAAATGGACTTATCGAGGTGCCTCCAGCCCGTCGATCTCAGTGCCATTGACGACCACGTCTTCGAACTCCACGTGACACACCACCCTCCAGACGCCCAGACCCTCGGCTACGTAGACAAATCAACAGACAAGCTCCACCTCTCTTTGGCTAGTGGAGATGAGGTAACCATCCAGCAAAGCCGATCGTCTCTTTCAGGACAGGCGCTGAGTACAGGATTTGTGTGCTGGCAGCTGGCAAGGTACTTGGTGGACTGGCTTTTGGACGAAGGTTGTCCGTTTTCTGGATTCTTCAGAACCCCAGATATCAAGGTGCTAGAACTAGGTGCTGGGGTCAGTGCATTGTTGGCAGCCGTGCTAGGACCAAAATGCAAGAAATACGTTGCCACCGACCAGAAACCACTTCTCAAGCTCATGAGGCTGAATTTCGAGGAAAACGTGGTTTCCAGACGCTGGACCTCCAGAACGCTAGAATGGCTGCAAACTGGGAAAGCGAGCGATACATCCATAGACATTGTGGAGCTCGACTGGGAGAAACACGACCTCCATGAGATTTTCGATCTTTTGGACGGATTCCCGGATTTGGTGATCGCCACAGACACAATTTACAACGAGTACCTTGTGCCTTTTTTCGTAGAGACGCTAGCGGCCCTGATGGGTCCTGCCTCCAAGGCGTTGGTTACTGTTCAGTTGCGAGATGAGAGTATCACCACCAGGTTTGTGGAGCAGTTGGCAGCACACAGTCTCTGCGTTTACACCATTGAGGACCAATACCTCCCGAAAGCATTGTTGGCTGGCTTTGCCGTGTACTATATCACCAAATAAACGACCGTAAATGCTGATCACGTGACCGCGCACGTGACCATCACCATATCACCGCAGAACTACTCAATCCACATACAACCAACCATCCATGTCTGCTCCACAAGGCGGTCTTCAGACGGCCCGGACTGCTGGTCCAAACCAGTCAGGGTACGATCCCAAACGTGGACGCAAAAAGCCTCCCAGCAATGGCCAGTCCAGGAAGCCAGGCCGGCCTAGCAACCAGAATGTGTACGTTAGACCCAAGAGCTCCAGGAATGACGGCAGCAAAACCACGTATAGACGGCCACGTGATGGTCAGCGGGCCGCCTCGGGACCTTCTAGCACCCAAGGTCCGCCAGATCAGGTGAAACAAGAACAGAGCCTGATTTTCAGCCAGGGTCAGAACCAGAACCAAGGTCTACTGCGACGCCTACGAGGCCACAAACCGCATGTCTACGTGAAGCCTACGCCGAATAACCAAAATACTGATAATGGCGAGCTCGGCTCTTTGTTTGACGATCCTTCAAGCTACGGGTTTCTGGCACAGTCTAAACCCAGAGCCCAACGGCCCGTACCTAGATTTATGCTTTCCCAGCCCAGAATGTTGATCACGCCCGAGTTCAAGCCCAATGAGTGGGACAAACAAAACCAGGAGAAGATGCTCGAAATAGAGGCATCCAACGCTGGGAGAGACTACCAAGGCATATACGAGGACTTCCAGAAAATGAGGGATACAGAGCGGAAGAAGATGGAGGAATTGGGACTAGTGGACGCTGAAAACACTACAAAGGACTTGAACGAGGCCATTGTGTTCCAGGGAACCTGCCTCGACATGTGTCCCGTGTTTGAAAGGGTCCGTCGAGCACTAGAGAACAACGTGAAGTCGCTTGAAAAAGACCCAGTTACAAACAAGATTTCTCGAGAGAGAGCCGTCAAAGCATTCTCGCGTCCTGCTGCGGGCCAACCACCTCTGATGCCTTCAGACGTGAGACCACCACATGTTCTTCAAAAAACACTAGACTACATTACAGAGAATGTCTTGGAGCAACTTCCCGAAGCACACTCATTCATTTGGGACAGAACTAGATCTATAAGACAGGACTTCATTTATCAGAATTTTTATGGCCCCGAGGCCATTGACTGCAACGAGCGGATCGTGCGTATCCACTTGCTTTCCTTACACATAATGGCAGGTAGCGACGTGGAGTATTCACAGCAACAAGAGCTTGAACAACTTAACAAGGCTCTTCAAACTCTTACGGAGATTTACCAGGACGTCAGAAACCACGGCGGTATTTGCCCCAACGAGGCAGAATTCAGAGCATACCAGTTAATCAGCCATTTCAGAGACCCTGAGTTGGAGCGAGAGGTTCAGACGCTCCCTGATGAAATCCTTAAGTCAAAGCAAGTTCAGCTCGCCCTCCGACTTCGAACACTAATGTCCCAAAATAATGTCATCGAAAGAGGGTACTCTAATTCAGTCGGAGCTCTCAACTTTTTCGTCGAGTTCTTCCGTCTAGTCTACCACCCTGAAACGCCCTTCCTTCTTGCATGTTTACTCGAGACTCACTTCAACGAGTACCGCTTTTACGCCCTCAAATCCATGACCAGAGCTTATCATACAAAAGGCCGTGCATTCTTAGCCACCTCGCTTCAAGAAATGCTAGGTTTTGACTCAATTGCAGACTTAGTTTCTTTTGTGGAGTATTACGAGGTCGACACGTTCTATGAAGATGGTAACCTTCTAGTCGACTTGTTCAACAAGGAAAAGTTGGAAACAAAATACAAACTCAATTGCTACAACGACAAGCCAAAACTTTCTCAAGCATACTCCGAACAATTAAATGCCAAATCCAAGGGTCTCAGATACAAGGATTATGTCAACTCTGGTCTCTCCAATGCGGACTTGCAGCTCAAGAGAACTACACAACCCATCATCGCCCTGGTTCCCAAAAAGCCCATCAAGGCATCTAATGCATCCAAGGCAGCCGATTCTATGACATCCGTATTTGGTACATTTGGCCTGGAGCCCGCCAAAGACTCATCTCAGACATCAGCCAATAACCAGACTCCTTCACTGTTTGCTTTTGGACTGGCACCGTCATCTTCTCAGTTTGGGCAGCCTGCGCAGCCATCCAAGGGATTTGGCGGGTTTGGCCTGGGCTCAGGCTTTGGATCTGGTTTCAGTCTGACACCACAAAGTACGCTGAATGTGGGCTCCTTGAACCTCGAGGACTTTTTGAAATCACAAAATGGCTCGGCACCGAAAGCTGACACTAAACAACAACCCACTAGTGTTTTTGGACAAGCTTCAGCCAAAGTGGAGACCCCAGTTGAAGCTCCCAAAGCCGCAATTACACCAAAGGAGCCACTCATTAAATCAGAAGACCCCGCTGCAACAGATAAGGCTGCACCCAAGGTCACCTTTGGCGCTGCTGTCAGCTATCCTTTTGACTCAACAGCGCAACCAAATAAAGATTCGGGTTTCCAACCAAAGGTTGTTGATTTGAAGGAGGAGAAAGCGCCAACATTCAGCTCCACGCCATCGCTTCCAGCATTAACGAAACCAGCACCACCTATAGAGACAGCACCACCAAAGTTTGAGCCCAAACCGGCCCCTGCGTTGCCAGTGGTCTCTACACCATCGAAGATTACAGATATGAAGAACTATCCCAAAGCAGTGCAGGCCACATTCGATGATATCCTTGCTCAGGTTGTTGACGAAGAGCTCCACAAGATGCTTCCTCGAATCATCAAGTACGAAAATAGAGCTACTGAGAGGCAAAAGTTGATTGGCGGTCTCGCGAACGAACTTTACAAGGCATTCTTAGACGAGGTCACATATGAGTCAGCTTTGAGAGCCCAAGCTGATAACTTCCTGAAGAAGCTAGCCGTCAAGAAAACCCTTCAAGCTTTGCGTTCAAGCTATGAGAAAAAGAAGGCCAGCAATAGTCAAAGAAAGCAGAAGCTCCAGGAGCTTCAATCGATTTCCTTCAAAAGGCCATTGCTCAAGAGAGTCTCACTGTCAAGCTCTATGGATGGACTGTTTAGAAAGAGAGTCCATCATTCTCCAAGAAACGAGAGCTTCCAGCACATGAGTGAGAAGCAACTGGCGATCGAGGATCTTTGGAAACCGATCAATCTCGACAAATTCGTCGATACATGTGCTTCCAACATAAAAGCCCCCAATGTTATCGACATCAAGTGCTTGATGATTGTCGAGGATTGGGCATTGGCATACTCGAAATGGTTAAACACGAAATTCAACTTGCTGGTCTCTGAAGACGGCCAATTTTACAGAAACACCGTGGCCAACAGCAAAATCAAGCTCGATATCGAGAGTTTACCCAGCGGTAATGTCCTCAAAGAAAGCTCGTTTAACCATAGTGCCTTTTTGGTTTTTGAATGTGGCCTTGCTGACCAGAAACAGGCAGAACGGTACGGGAGCTTGCAGGCCAAGCTCGAGCGAGACGGAAGCATTCTTCACAAGCTTCTCCAAATATGCAACCGTTATTGCCTTTACAAGGTGCAAGTTCTTTTAGTACTTTGGGACACACAAGGTGTGAGATTGGGACCTCAAGAGGTCAAACAGCTAATGCGTCTCGAGGAGATTCCGAAAGACATTGTGCAAGATTTGGTTCTCTGCGACATGTCGTCTAGCGAGGAAAGTGTTTCGGAGACTCTCAACAAGGGAATGGCAAGGATGAGCGAGCGGTTCAAGGGTAAGCTTACTGCTCGTGGAATCAAGAAGAAGGCCAAACTAGAGGCCGAGATGGAAAGGAGGAAACGGAAGGAAGAAGAGGAGTCCAGAAGGATGAGAACCACTGAGGAAGCCGAGACCACTTTAAGGGCCAAGGAAGCAGAGGCACTTAAAAGGGCAGAACAAAGCCGGCAGATGGGCTATCTCAACAAGCACATCAACAATCTGATGGACTTGAGCAATGCATCGTTCCGCACAGCCGCCAACACGACTCGTGGTTTCAACACCACTTTGGGGAACAACACCATGCTCAATCTTAACAATTCCTTCTTGAATCATGACACCAAGGACATGTCCGTGCTCGGTTCGTTTGGGCCCAATGTGAGCGTTTTGGAGGAAAGCACACCGTTCGGATCTCCCGGAGGCAGAAATTCCCGTGGTCCGAAAAAGGTAGATGAGCTTCGGGAACTCACCGCGTCGATCCGGGCCCGTTACAAAAAATCAGCCTGATGTACTTTATCACAGGTGGAGATTTTGCAGCCACGGGAGCGGACCTGCACACTGGGGGTTGTGAGTATTGAGCAGGTTTAGTGAGGAAAGCGAGTGAGAAAGTGAACAAATATCGGCTCCTGGCTATTCCGAAGCACCCTGCCCCACCACAAAAAACACCAAGAAAAAGCCGGGAAATGGACTATTTCAAAGACGCTGCAAAGAACTTCTCTTTGTACGATGCCAAGGCGTACGTCCGTAAAGCTCAGAATGGTATGTAGCAATAATGATACTCAAACCAAATCAGTACTAACCACAGTCGCCATGAACCTTTCAGAAATGGAGGCCAAGGTCCGTGAGGCTACCAACAACGAGCCTTGGGGTGCCTCGACCACATTGATGGCTCAGATCGCCGCCGGTACCTACAATTACAGAGAAAGAGAAGAGATTCTCAGCTTTGTCTTTAGAAGATTCACTGAAAAGGCTGCCAACGAATGGAGGCAAATCTACAAGTCTTTACAATTGTTGGACTACCTTGTGAAGAACGGATCTGAGCGGATTGTCGACGACGTGCGGGCCAACTTGTCGTTGATCCAGATGTTGAAGTCGTTCCACTACATTGACTCCAAGGGTCGTGACCAGGGCATCAATGTGCGTAACCGTTCCAAGAACCTTGTTACTTTCTTGAACGACGACGCTTTGATCCGTTCCGAGCGTAAAAAGGCGAGAGCCAATCAGAAGAAGTTTGGCGGTGTGTCCTCTGCTGCTTTTGGCGGTGCTTCTTCCATCACCACAGGCTACGGCCAGGAAGACGGCGACTTCACTTCCAGAGTGTACGGTGACGGTGGCGTTTTTGGCGCTCGTTACGACGACCCTGCCGACGAATATAGAAACGGCAGCTCTGGAAACGACAACTACGAGGAATACGACGTGGAGGCCACCTCTTCCAACCCTGGCCGCTCCAAGAGCACCACGGGCTCTTCGAAGGTGAATGCCACTGCCAAAAAGGCCGCTCCTGAGCCTGATCTTTTGGGCGACTTGGTGAACTTTGACGATGACGCTGGCACCAGCGCTCAGGCTTCCAGCACGGCTGCTCCTGCTGCTGCCGCCGCTGACGACGACGATGACGATTTCGACGACTTCCAGGCTGCTCCCTCCCTGAACAACACCGGCAGTCTCCTGAACAACTTGGCCAGTCTCTACGTTTCACAGCCAGCTGCTGGCCTGAGGCAGCCTTCACAGACGTATCAGCAGCCAACCTACACGCCTGCCAGCAGCAATTCGTTCGGTGGTGCTGTTCTGACGGGCCCAGCCAAGCCTTCTGCCAACAACGATGCTTTCTCGTCGCTCTTCTCCAGCGCTAAGACTAAAACCACACACAAGCCTGCTGCCAAGACGAGCCAACCGAAGGAGCAGGACGATGACTTTTTCGGTTCTCTGAGCAGCCAGCCAGCGCAGCCCAGCCAACCCAGCAAGCCCGCCAGCAACGGTAACAACAATGGCGAGATTGACTTGTTGAGCTTTTAGTCTACGAACACTGCTGCCAGGACGAACGCTCTCCTGGTCATCCGAAAATGTGAAAATGTATATTCGTGTCTGGCTGTTAAGTAGATATTCAGGGCCATGGACCATACGGGCGCCACTCGTTGATTTAGCGTTCGAGCATATAGTTATTAAGGTTGTTAATTGTATGGATGGAGGTGTAGAAGTCGATGGCCCCCCAGTCAATTGAAGAAGAATACACTTGTGGGGCATCCCACCAAAATCAATTTCAAAAAAAGACCGATTTTACTTGCCTCCAAAAAACTTGCCTCCAAAAACTATCGCTTCACCACTCTGGACATTCTCCACATCTCCAACTTTTCACCAGTGCGAAATTCTCCACTACAACCACCATGTTCAGAACCTCCATCAGAAACTTCGCCTCCGCTTCCAGAGCCTTTGGCAAAAAGGTCTTCATCACTCCATCCATCGATGGTGTCAAGCAAAACCCCATCAAATTCGAGTTGTACGACGATGTGGTGCCAAAGACCGCCGAGAACTTCAGAGCTCTCTGTACTGGTGAAAAGGGCTTCGGTTACGCTGGTTCTATCTTCCACAGAGTGATTCCAAACTTCATGTTGCAGGGCGGTGACTTCGAGACCGGCAAGGGTTACGGTGGAAAGTCCATCTACGGTGCCAAGTTTGCCGATGAGAACTTCACCAAGAAGCACACCAAGCCAGGTTTGCTTTCCATGGCCAACGCTGGTCCTAACACCAACGGCTCCCAGTTTTTCATCACCACCGTGCCTTGCCCACGGTTGGACGGCGCTCACGTTGTTTTCGGTGAGGTCATTGAGGGTATGGACGTTGTCAAGGCCATTGAGGCTGAGGGCTCTGGCTCTGGTCAGACCAGATCGGCCATTGTGGTTGAGGAGTCTGGCGAGCTTGAGTAAGCGGCCACGCCGTCCATTGAGTATATAGTTTAAGCCGGACGTTTCGAGAGGTGTAGATGGTAGGGTTGTGGAGAGGTAGAAGAGAGTCTAGTGGGTATGACTGATGATATCATTGCAGCTGAAGCTTTTGCAGGCATGAATATTAGTTTTAAAGGTTTGCAATTGAAGGTACGTTTATGGGTGCTTTGGAAGTGATGTTCACTGGAATGGTGTATTGAGTCATGGTAAGTAGAAGGCTTTGACCCAACCAAATGAGGTTTCAACATGAATAGGATAGAGAAGGGTAGAGTGCTAAATAGCTTCATTGAATTCGGAAGGAAATCAGGCAAAATTTGGCTATTTTTCAGTCGACATAGAAAAGAGATGGGCTCCTCAGTCAGTATATTCATCGCATCAAAAGCAACTTAACTCTGACCGAAATCTGATATAACGCTTCGAAACCTCTTCAAAGCTCTTGCCCCTTAAGAGGTACCGCCCCTTCTAGGGTCTCTACACATCCATCCTACTTTTATCATGCATTTAGTACACCGATGGCTTAGATGGTCACCATCTCGTCCTTCTCTACCTTTGGAATCAAGTCCTTGGGCAACTTCTTCTTCAACTCAGACAAGCGATCGTAGTCGCCAGCCAAGATGCGTGCCACGACCAAGTCGTCTCTGTCTCTGAGCTCTCTCTCCGACTTGCCCTCGTTGGACAAGAACTCCTTGGCCTTGGCGGTGTCGCCGTGGAAGTACTCCTCCATGGCTCTCAAGCGCAACTCCTTCTCAGCCCATTCGGGACCGTCTTGCTCTCTCTTCTTCTGCTGCGCTGTGTACTTGGAGTATAAGAGGTATATGAAGGCTGGCAAAACAATGTAGAAGTAAGGCACCTCCCAGCCCTCGGCCTTCTCTGTCTCACGGACGATTCTCCATTTTAGCTCCCCTGTGGTCTCGTCCTTGTATGGGATCTTGTCGATGATCTTACCCGCGTCCTTGGTGACAAACTGGAAGTTCTTCAAGTCCTGCGAGTTGTCCTTGAACAACTCCAACTGTTCTTTGGGGATTCCTGGAAGAAGGAAGTTCCACTCCAGGTAGTTTCTCTGGTAGTACAAGTTCTGCAAGTCAGCAATGGTCTTGAATTCAGAATCGCTGGGCACTCTGGGCGTTCCGTCTGGGTTACTGTATATCTTTGTAACGGAAGGCAACGAGTCCAACTTGGACCTGATGTCCTGCTCAAGGGCAAAGTTGAACTTCTGGGGCTTGTACTTGAACAAGGCGCCGAAGGGCACGCTGAAGTTGAATCTGACCATGAGGTTGAGTAGGTGGTAAAGCGTTTTTATGAGGTTTTCATTGGGTGAGGGTCGCTGCACATGCAGGACGCTTCGCTTCAGCTATGGAATTCTACTAATAGGTCAGAGTGCTTCTCCAGGGGGTGTGAAGAAAATAAAATTAGGATTTTGTTTCTTTTTCGGTCAAGTTATGGGCTGGCTTGAACCTGAGTTAGCGTTTTTACAGATGGCTCACACGATATCAGTATTGAGATGAGCAGTAACCAGGCCATCGGATAGTCTGTTTTTACTTCGTTTAATTAATTATTTATTACATTAGAAGCTGAAGGATTATAGATTCGTTGTTACCATGTTGTTTGCTTATTGGCATGGTTGTTGTATGCGAGGAAATCGAAGAGATAGGATGAATGGCTGCGAAATTCCTAACTTTAAGAGCATAGTGAAGACTGATGTTTCAATGCTTTCCTCTTATCTCTGGATTGGAAATCTTTTCTGAAGACTATTTGATACCCAATCGAAAAGAATTGAAAAGAAGTGAAATTTACCCAGACGTTGCTGATATGAGTTGCAATGGAGGCATAACTATGGATGCAAATGTATAGTACCTACCAGAAGGGCAGTCCTCTGATTTGACAACAAAATCTGCTTACGAACAAAAGTATCTGCTGGTGTCAAAAAAATAAAATGTCTTGAAATGGTCACATCTCTTCGCCGCTTAGGAAAATCAAGTACTGTGTTTCGAGAAAAACATCTACACAACCATCGTCGTCATTCACATCGTCAAATTCATCCAAGCTGGCTACCTACGCCAGCCCTATCTCACCCCCATAACTCTATAAAAATCAACTCCATACCCCATCACACCTTCGTCGACCCAAACCCACCAAAACCCATTGTTCTGGCCATCTCCGAATCCTCCATCTCGGATCCCACTTTCCTACGCTTTCTCTTCTCTCTTTTCCTGTCAGCGCGTCTCTCCATAAATGCAGCACGCTTCTTGACCCTCTCTTGCATCGACTCTCGTCCCTTTGAGGCTGCAGCTTCTCGTAGTTTCTGTGATACAAGTGTCTCTATCGTTTGAGCGACTTCTTCAGGTGAAGCATGTCTGAAGCCTCCAGAGACTTCTTCAACTTCAGATCCTTCAGCCCGAGCTAGATCCTGAGCCTTTTTGATGTGTTGCGGCAGATTTATGTGGTCCACAAGTGCCAATGTATCACGGAAAGAAAGATCGCAAATGGGACAAACAAAACCAAATCGTTTTCGTCCACTTGCCGGGTCTGCAATCAAGGTACGTTTTTTGACCAGCGAGACTGTCTCCTGGAAAAGATCGGCTCGATGTTTGAGGCGATCAGACCCTAGTCTTTGGGCTGCTGCCTTGGCCTCTTCAGAGACATCTTGCTTTTTTCCCTTTTTGGCTTCTGCCTCGTAAGCCTCAACATTCCACAGTTTACGACCATACTGGTCCTTCGACGTCTTTTCCATGCCCGATGGCAGATGATATGTAGTAAGGTGGTGTAGGAAAGTGTTGATATTGGTGCGCATGCTACTACTCATGGTGAAAGATATAACATCCATGCTAGGGCTGAAGGTGGCCAAGCCACTGGCCAAACCACGTGTCAACGTGAAGAGTGCAGAAAGGAGTTTTGGCAGTTTGGCCAAATCGTTTTCTTCTAGGTGGAAGGTGGAGGGGTCCCATTGTATCACCAACTTTCCCCAGAAAACCGCGTTTGCTGAATATGTGAGGAAACACCAGTACCCTAAGAGGCTCAAATTGGCGTGTTTTGATCTAGATGGAACGCTCGTTAATACAAAGTCAGGATCCAAATTCGCTCGAGGGCCTGGTGACTGGTGTTGGTTTGAGAATGCTAAGGCTAAGGTGACAGAGGAGATTGAGAAGGGTACGATATTTGTGATCTTTACAAATCAGGGTGGCGTCATTGCCACTCAGGGCGAACCGTCAAAATCATACACAAACTTGAAGGAAAGAATCAACCAGGTAGTGGCTTCTTTGGGTCCGATACTGGACAATGCTCTTGTGGTTGCAGCACCAAAAAGGCCAAAGGGGAAGCAGAAAGTGATCAGTTCTGAAGAGAAGCACAACAATATGCGTAAGCCAGCCATTGGTATGTGGGAGAGGGTCGAGGAGTACCTTCAAAATGTTTTTGAAGAATGCTCTATAGATAAGGAGAAATCCTTCTACGTGGGGGACGCAGCTGGAAGAGAGTTGGACTTTCTGGACTCTGATAAGGCGTTTGCAGAAGCCGTGGGTATCCCGTTCTATACTCCAGAGGAGTTCTTCAAGTGACATTGCTATTTACATGGGGTTGACGTCTATTCGTCCTTGAACTTTTGAACCTTTTTGACGATGTCGAAGTATCCGACAACGTTATTGACTTTTCTAAGCAGCTCGGCATCTAAGTTGTTCTTGAGCACCTCCTCGTTGTCAGGCACTAGACAAGAGTGGATGTCGGAAACATCGTTTTCGAACTTGATCGCCTCATCGGTCGATTGTGGGTAATTGAGCAACACAATATCGGTATCGTATTGGCCCTTGGTGGTGTTCATGAAGAGGTTGACCTCGTTCTTCACCAAAGCGGTGAGCAAGCCTTTTGGAACCAGTCTACCTGAGGCCCTGATATCTTCAATGAGGTACGAGTACTTTCCTTCCAGCTCGACCTCCTTGTCCATCAACTCAGAAGGGTTGATGACCTTAACTTCCCTTCCCTGAAGCTTCTCCTTCAAGGTGTCTGCGATCGACTTTGATGCGCTAAAGGGTACCGCATAGAAGGCATACTGGTCCTGCTTGTCTGGACCAATCAACTTCATTCTTCTGCGCAAACCAGTCCTCTTCTCGTATTCCTCGAACTCACGCTCCGAGAAAGAGGTCTGGGGCTTCTTGTTCTTGTCCATTCTTTGCGTACAATAATGCAAAAGACCGTACGATGCGAGTACCACCACGAAAAGGTACCTCAACTTGGGGCCCTGGTCTGGCAGATGAGGCTTACGGGCAGTAGCATAGAACCTAGAAGGCAAAAATGCTGATCTGACCGAAACCCTAGGAACAGAAACCAAAGACCGAAACATGAAATGGTTGCAACTTATTGTCGCACCATTCTTTGGAGAGCAGATTCAGTACCAAGGCGCGCACGTGACCACGATCTGAATTTTTCTCCAGCTACTCCAGTGAAAAAGAGCTTCTACATTACAAGCATGTCGTTGTCCAGCCTAGCCAACTTCTGTGCCCATTTAAAAAACTGCACGAACGTGAATATTGGCCTTACGTCAGTGCCTTTATCTAGGTTGCATTTGCAGGTTGCCCTCAACTTATACAAGGAAGGCTTCCTCTCGTCTATACAAAGAGGCTCAACAGCTGGACCAGATGAAAAGCCTGTCGATGTCACCCCTGACAACATAGCGACCCGCCGTTTGTGGTTGGGCATAAAATACAGAAACAATCTTCCAGTTATCAGAGATCTTTCATTGGTTTCCAAGCCAGGCAGAAAGGTCAACTTGAGTACAACTGAGGTCAAGGCCTTGGCCTCTGGTTTCCCTGTCAGATTCATCAAACCACTCCAACCTGCTGAGTGTATATTCCTAAGAACAGAAGACAACGAGGTTGTGGAGATCCAGGAGGCTGCAAAGAGAGACTTGCAAGGATTGGCCTTGTGCAGAGTCAAATAATCGTGTAAATAGACAACATTGTGCATTAGTATTCATAGCTCATCAAACCACTCTAAGCTAGAGCGCCACTTTTGGTGGGATTCCCAGTGTAGTCCAGCCAGTCATGTCGACTTGCCAATTCTTCCACATCATAAGGCGCTCTTTGAAATCAGCAGTCTCGGTGGAGAACATGGCAATTGCTTTTTGTTCTTCCGTAGCGTACTCATTGGGGAAATCAGAAATTTGTGACAAGGAGACGTCTTCACCTTGGAAGGCAGAGAAGTCGAAAATGGAGTCATCGGGCTTGTCAGTAGACTTGGAGTCAGCGTTGTTCAATGCAACCTCTTCATCATGCAATGGTCCCAAGTCAATATTGTCAAACTTGTTATTGAGATCCTGCTGCTGGGAGGCTTCCTGACCTGTGGGGTGACTGGATACTCCATCTTGCACCTCTAAGTTGAGGTCAACGGCATCTGGTTGACTTGTTTCCTGAGTTGGCAATGGAGCTTCAGAAGCCTTGGGCTCGGGTTCAGGCTGGAGTGGTTCGACTTCAACGTCTTCGAGATCTGCCGAGAGAGCGGCATCAAGCTTCGCTTCCTTTTCCTTAGCAAGCTCCTTTTCAGCCTCTTCCTGTTCAGCTCTTTCTTTTTCGGCTCTCTCCTGTTCAGCTCTCTCCTGTTCAGCCTTCTCCTTCTCTAGTCTTTCTTGTTCGGCTTTCTCCTGCTCGATTCTCTCTTGTTCGGCCTTTTCCTCCGCAAGTCTCTCTTGTTCAGCCTTCTCCTCCTCAATTCTCTTCTGTTCAGCTCTCTCCTTCTCTTCCTGTTCAATTCTCTCCTGCTCAGCCTTCTCTTGCTCTAGCTTCTCCTGTTCAAGACGCTCTTGTTCTTGACGTTCTGCCTCCGCTTTTTCCTCCTCGGCCTTCTCCTTGGCGATTCTTTCCTGTTCAGCCTTCTCAGCTTCTATGCGTTGCTGTTCTGCTTGTTCCTGCTCGAGTTTCTCCTGCTCGATTCTTTCTTGCTCGAGTCTCTCCTGCTCGGCCTTCTCCTCTGCCTCTTGACGCTCGGCTTCCTTTTTTTCAGCTGCTTCCTTTTCAGCTGCCTCCTTTTCAGCTCTCTCCTTTTCAGCTCTCTCCTTTTCGAGTCTTTCTTCTTCGGCCTTTTCCTCGGCCGCCTTCTCTTCCCTGTGTCTTTCCTCTTCAATTCTTTCCTGTTCAGCACGCTCCTTTTCTAGTTGCTCTTGTTGAGCTCTTTCTTCTGCTTCCTTGCGTTCAGCTTCTTCTTGCTCGGCCTTTTCTTGTTCAGCTTTCTCCTGCTCTGCCTCTTCTTGTTCGGCCTTCTCTTGTTCGGCCTTCTCTTGTTCGGCCTTTTCTTGTTCAGCCTTTTCTTGTTCAGCATTTTCGGCATCGGCCTTCTCGGCATCGGCTGAGTCTGCTTGCGTTTCAGCTACCTTGTCCTTCTCTGTTTCCTCGCCCTGAGCAGGGTCAATTGGGCCCAAATCGAGATCGTCTAGCTTAGACAGAACATCGTCAGTTATAGGCTTTTCGTCCTCTAACGGCACATCCTCAAGGTTGAGGTCTTCGGCTTCAGGCTCAGCAGCAAGCTTTCTAGGTTCGTTCTCGTGAACGTCTTGGGCTTCCTGTTCAGTGGCTTCAGGCTCCGCGTTCAAGTCCTCTGTGTCATCAATAGGGCCAAGATCCAACTCGTCAAGATCAGGCTTTCCTTCATCGCTTGGTTTGCTTTCCACTTCTTCCAAAGCTCTATCGTTAGCTGTTTCAGGAACACCAGATGGTGCCTCTGTGCTGACCCTGCCAACGATCGACAGGACAATGTCCAGAAGACCGGCGTCGATTTTCTTGTCAAAGTCTTCAAAGTCTTTTTGGTCCGCTTCCAGGTGGCTTGAAAACAGTCTAAGAACCTCGGATCGACTGGTGGAACGAATAGGTGTACCAGTGGCTTGACCGTACGTGGTATCGGCATTGGGATCATCCTCGTCGTCATCAAGCAAATCATCATCAAGTAAGTCATCAAACTTGCTTCTCAGCAGACGCGTCTCCTCTGGCTTGCCCGCCTTGAGGTTCTCTATATTCTGTTCGAGGGCCTTGATTTGTTCCTTGAGGTCCATGTTTGTGAGCTTCAAATCGGTGTTTTCTTCTTTGAGCTTGTCGATTGTCGCTCTCTGTTCTTCTATGGTGCTGTGCAACTGGTAGTTTTCGGCCAATTTGGCCTTGGTGGCTGTATCGGGCAGTCTGGCACTAGCACCGACTTGTTCTGGATTTGGTGTTGTTGGCTTTTTCATTTTCTTCCTTGCCTCCTCGAACTTCTTCCTTGCGGACGCGAGTCTGGCCTCTCTATCTATGGTGCTTTCGGATCCTGTGTCAGACATTGCTATTGTCTCTGGTTGGTGGTGTGGGTGCAAATCACTCGCTGGTGTATCTGGACACGATGGTAGTGCGGTGCACATAAATGGTGTAGTGGCGCACGGCCAGCATGGCGCTGTCTAGGACTTTTTCGACTTCCGGAATTGA
Organism: Candidozyma pseudohaemuli; assembly: GCF_003013735.1. Classification (NCBI taxonomy): domain Eukaryota; kingdom Fungi; phylum Ascomycota; class Pichiomycetes; order Serinales; family Metschnikowiaceae; genus Candidozyma; species Candidozyma pseudohaemuli. The sequence continues at coordinate 128,986 of NW_020194451.1, read as the reverse complement.
CAGCAATGGGCGTCTTGTAGTTTAAAGTTACGAGATATTTTCCGGTCAAACCCAAAAGAGAAAAATAGAAAGGGGAAGCAAAGGGGAAATTCTTTGCCATCATAGTGACTATTGGAGAAGTAGGCTGTGTAGTGAATATCTTCCATCATTGAAGGGAATATAGCCAGACGGTTAGCTAGTGGCGGTAGATAGTGACTATACTGAAAAAAGCATAGCACATCGGGACAACCTGCCCACTCACTAAACCCTCATATCACTAGCCACTGACTTGGGTGACTGACAAATCCAATCCCACCTTCATTAATCAATCCCTGGAATTAAGGTTCAAATAATTGCAACTTGAAAATAAAAAGGGCACGGCTCAAACCTCCCCGGCTCGTTCCCGGCTCCGCCCCGGCACCCTACCCGATGCATCTAACCGAACCACAAACCGTCAACGCCTTTGTGGCTCGTCTATACCCCTAGATGGCCTGATTGGACCCCATGCCTCGACAATCGTTCGAAAGCGCAAACGGGACCTCCAGGGTATGTCGAAGCGGGATACACGGCTCGCTAGTTAGTTTGGTCCGTGCCACAAAACGACACAAACGCCCAATGAAAATTAGCTTTGCCTAATTAATTGCAGCTGGCTCGAGACATTAACAATAGTAGGCAGATGCGGCTAGCATTCCTGGGTTGCTGGATCTACAAAGGCCCCGGCGAGTTGCGGCAATTGTTCCGAGGCATTCTGCATTGGGTCAGACTCAATTGCTTTAGGAAGGCTGATTTGCAAAGTGTGACGATAAAAGTGACAGAGGGTGGATGCAAAAGAAGGTTGAAGAAAACGGAGATGGGGCGCAATGCAGACGAGGTGATCAGCAAGTATAGCCTAGCGAACCGCCAAGGGTCTGAGGCTTTGTTACTTAAGCGAACCGCTCGAGCAAGCCTCGATTTCCAGGGTCTGGTTACAAAAAAAATGCAGCCTAGTCTATGGATTTGTAGCAGCGACGCACGAGCTTACAATTGTGCGGCACGAATTCTCCGAGTGTGCAGAAGAAATGCACCACAGAGCAGAAAAAATGTACGAAAAGTGCACAAAAAGAGGATATTATAATCTGCGGTGGTGGATGCACTTCGAGGGGGGTCCTATCAATGCAGCGATCCGTGGAGGCCAATACACTCATAATTCACCACCAAAAAGCCCAAACCCCAAATTCTATCTCTTAATTCATAGAATAGCAAATTTTCCTCAGCTCATCGCTCGATAGCCACCTTGCACAAATGCCTTGCAGCCGCCGGTCTAAGGCCGTTTAAAAAACGCTCCACCACATTGCCGAGACGCTGAATACCCACCCTGCTGTAAACCACCAGGGTACGCCCCACAGCCAATTAGAGCGGTGTTGAATGCGAATTGTGAAGCCCTGCTGCCAGGGTGAAATGTGCAGAAATTTTTCTTCTGCGAAATACACTCGAGGTGGGATGCCAAGAGCCAAGACCCGATCTTCCAAATTTTGACAGCTTTGACAGCCTTGACAGCTATTGATGCGAGATGAGAGGGTTTTGGTGAAATTGCTGGGAAATATCTTTGCGATTGCCGCTGGACCGTTGGTTTCTGTTTGCTGGCGGCTGTTAACTATGGTATGCACGGCGGGGCGGCAGCACCGTGGTGGTTCTGAGGAAAAGGGCGATTTGCATTTTTGCCCTTCTTTTTTTTTTGCAAGTGTGTGTGTGTGGAAAAAGGCCCGCCGCATGGCTCTGCTGCAGACTGCCATTGTGCAACTTTTAGCAGCCAGGTTCCGCTCGAGACATAAAAAGGCCCCTCTTCCTGGCTCTTTTGGCAGATTATAGCACTTTTTTTCAAACATGGACTCGGTTGTGGCTAACGTCGTGGAGAACCTCCACAAGAGAGACGAGTGCGGTGAGAACGAGTACAGCGGCATGCTTGGTGCCCGTATCTCCTCGGTGTTCGTGGTGTTGGTGGCCTCCACTTTCGGTGCCGTGTTCCCTATTCTTTCTTCCAAATACTCCTTCATCAGATTGCCTGGCTGGTGCTTCTTCATTGCCAAGTTCTTTGGTTCTGGTGTCATTATCGCTACTGCTTTTATCCACTTGTTGGAGCCTGCTGCCGATGCCTTGGGCAACGACTGCTTGGGCGATGGCTGGACGATCTACCCATACGCCTACGGTATCTGTCTCGTGACGCTTTTCATCATCTTCTTCATGGAGTTGTTGGCTTTCAGATATGTCGACAAGAAGCTCGAGTCCCGTGAAGGTGGTCACTCCCACTCTCACTTCGGTGACACTTCTGCCTACGTCAAGGACAAGAAGAACGCTGAGTCCGATGAGGAGGCCAAGCTCAGCTCTGGCACTGACGAGAACCCATACCCTAAGCACTTTGCTCACGCCAACAGCCATGTGGATGACGACGACTCCAAGGACGACTTGGAGAACTTCTACGGTAAGTTGTTGGCCATCTTCGTCTTGGAGTTTGGTATCATTTTCCACTCTGTTTTCGTTGGTTTGGCCCTTGCCACCGCCGACAACGAGTTCAAGACCTTGTACCCTGTCATTGTGTTCCACCAGCTCTTTGAGGGTTTGGGTTTGGGTACCAGAATCGCCGCCACCCCATGGCCTCAGGGCAAGAGATGGACTCCTTGGTTGTTGGCCTTTGCCTACGGTCTCTGTACTCCAATTGCCATTGCCGTTGGTCTTGGTGTGAGAAACAGTTACTCTGAGAACCACCGTACCGCCTTGATTGTCAACGGTATTTTCGACTCCATCTCCGCTGGTATCTTGCTTTACACCGGTCTTGTGGAGTTGATGGCCCACGAGTTCTTGTTCACTGACGACTTCAAGGGTGACGCTGGTTTCAAGCGCATGATTGTTGCTTATGCTATCATGTGTGTGGGTGCCGGTTTGATGGCATTGTTGGGTAGATGGGCCTAATTTCTGCACTCCCGTCTTTCTTTAATTCATATGTTGCGTTTAATAGATTGATCATTGATCAGTTGATCTAGAGGTGTAGGCATTTCTCGATATCTACTTGGGCTTTACGATTTGATGAGTTGGTTTGGAAAGCCTCCATCGATTAAAGAACCAATGATCGACTAAATCGTCTTCCACAAAGTAAAAGGCCGCCTTGCGATATTGTGTAATATTTTCTCCACTTGAGCAAGCGGCTGCCTCATCGTCATCACTGTCTAGCGCCTATTGATGAGCGGACTTTACAGCAACCCTCTGTAACACGATTGACGTTTCTCTTGGCAGAAAAAATTCTTTTGAACCGTCTTGCATCTTTAGTAGATAATTCCGACGAAAAGTCTCGATCCTTGCTCTGTTCTGCCTATTTAGTCAAGCTATCCCAAAGCGGGTGCACCAAAAAATTTTTTAAAAATCCCCCAAATCTTCCCACAAATTCAACATTTTTCAAACATAAATTACAACCACCCTGCTACCTTCCTATTTCAATCATTTCAACCCTCCCCTAGCCAATTTTTTATGGTGGTACTGCACACAGTCGCTCTCAGAAATGTTCTACCGAGAGAGACAACTACGTATATCCATAAACCAGTCGGGCCCTATCTATCATACATAGTCCACCCTACAACTGGAACAACTTCTAAATATGGCTGACGTTTCCTCACAACCTCCGGCCGCCACTCCTAACGATTACATCGAGTCTCTTTCTGCAGAGCAGATCGAACACGATCAGAGAATTGGTATCAAGGCCATTCGGTTATTTTTGCAGAGCAAGACCTCCTACGATGTGTTGCCCGTTTCATACCGTTTGATTGTCTTGGACACGTCCTTGTTGGTTAAAAAATCCTTGAACATCTTGCTACAAAACAATATTGTCAGTGCTCCTTTGTGGAGTAACAAGACGTCCCGTTTTGCCGGTTTATTGACCCTGAGCGACTTCATCAACGTTATTCAGTACTACTTCCAGTTTCCCGAGAAGTTTGAGTTTGTCGACCAGTTGACCCTCGATGGGTTGCGTGACATAGAGAAGGACATTGGTGTGGCTCCCATCGAGACCGTCTACATCCACCCTTTCAAGTCCTTGTATGAGGCGTGTGTGAAGATGTTGGAGTCCAAGGCTAGAAGAATCCCCTTGATCGACGAGGACGAAAAGACACATCGTGAGATTGTGGTGTCTGTGTTGACCCAGTACAGAATCTTGAAGTTCGTGGCGTTGAACTGTAAGGAGACCAAGATGTTGTTGAAGCCTCTCCGTGACATCTCCAACTTGAGCCAACCCAAGGATATCAGCACCTGTACCATGAACACCCCTGTGATTGAGGTGATTCACCTCTTGTCGCACAAGTCTGTTTCCTCGATTCCTATCGTTGACGAGCACGGCAAATTGATCAATGTCTACGAGGCCGTTGATGTTTTGGCACTTGTCAAGGCGGGCATGTACACAGACTTGGACTTGAGCGTGGGCGAGGCCTTGCTCCGGAGACCAGAAGACTTCGAAGGTGTCCACACGTGTACTCAAAACGACAGACTCAGCACCATCATGGACACCATCCGCAAGCTGAGACTTCATAGATTGTTTGTTGTGGACGACGACTGCAAGTTGGTCAGTGTGATTACGTTGAGCGATATCTTGGACTACTTGCTCTTTGGAGAGGATTAGACGGTAGAGCGTGAGGTTTGGCCAAAGCTAGGAGCCACGAAATAGAGGCTCTATCACATTTTGGCTGCGCATTATGGGGTTGGCGGCGTTGTGAGCCACAAAGCGGAGAATTGCTAACGCGGAACTGAGCTTTCCGGAGCATCAGATCAATGGCGGTCCCCGGGCCGAGCACGATGCTGTTCTTTTTTTACGAGCTTCTCGTCATCTGTGCTTGGAGCCGAAGGAAGTTTTTTCTCTCCTCGGCGGCTCGATAAGCATTGCCGGATTAGGGTGCTAAACCCGAGCCACCGCGCATTCTATGATATAGATTTCGCAATCGCAGAGCCGATGCGACACCACTGAAAAAAGAGTCAGTGCCATTAATAAGCACCCTGCAGCAGGAGGTGGGAACTTGCTTTTCTACCCTCCACAGCTTCTTTACAGGATATTCACATTTTGATTCCCCTTCGAAACTCTATCCTTCAGGCCATCATAGCACCACATCTACAGGTCTCTTAGTATCTCAATCGCTGGTCCATGGACAGCCCCACCATCAAAAGCCTGCTGCCTGACCTGGTCCAGGAAATCGAGGAAGATGGCAACGCAGGCTTACAGCAAAGACTCCATTGGAATGAAAAGGTGGATCTTCCTCAGGTGACCTTGAAGTCCACCCTTGTGGGTTTGCTTATCGGAACGGTGGTGCTCATATCAAACTTTCAGTTTGGGCTCCAAACAGGCTGGGTTTCCATGATGTCACTCCCGTCAGCATTACTTGGATTCACGATATTCAGGTGCTCGCCAATGGCCAAGCTGTTTACGGATGTGGAAAATGTTTATATCCAAAGTGTGGCTGTTGCAGTCGGTACTGGTCCTTTGGCTTATGGTTTGGTTGGTATAGTACCCGCCATAGAGAAGTTTCTTACTGAAGAGGAGAGCGGAACAGGGTCAAAGATTGTTCTTTCGCTTTCCCAGTTGATGGTCTGGTCGTTAGGGTTGGCGCTTTTTGGCGTTTTCTTTGCTGTACCACTCCGGAAACAAGTCATCATCAAGGAAAAGCTCCCATTTCCTTCGGGCAGTGCCACGGCAACGCTTATTCTGGTTTTGCACGGTACTGAATTATACAGCGAAAAGAAGGAACCAGAGGATACAGACGCTACAGACTCAGACTCTTCAATTGAGTACCCCCATGGAGGTGTCATCAGACCTTCCGACTCCAATGGCATCAAACTTGCCCTGACAGAGGAAACATACAACACAAACATCAGGTTTCTCGTCATCACATTCATTGTTTCGGCATTTTACACTCTTGCATCCTACTTTGTCCCTGTGCTCAAGATGCTTCCGATCTTTGGTCACAAACTTTCCAATGTGTACCAATGGAACTTCCAGCCGTCTCCTGCTTACATTGGTCAAGGCATCATCATGGGACTCCCGTCAGTTTCATACATGTTATTCGGAGCCATTCTAGGGTGGGGTGTCCTTGCACCAATGTCCAAATACCTTGGTTGGGCTCCAGGTCCGATCGATGATTGGGTCACAGGCGGACAAGGCTGGATCCTTTGGTTGAGTTTGAGTGTCATGATTGCCGACTCGTTGGTATCATTTGCCGTTGTGACATACAAATCGTTGCATTCTGGAGTGTCCAGCTTGATTGTCCGTTCTTCTTCAGAAGTACACCAACGTTTGCTAGGTGGCTCCTCCACGAACTACAATTCTTTGGAAGCCGAGAGTGATGCTGTTTCAGAGCAAAGCTCTTTCACTGATCTACTGCCTGAACATCTAATCAGCAACAAAGTCACAGTGGTGGGTGTTATCATTTCCTCCATAATTTGCATGTGGGCTATCAATTCCGTTTTTGGCTCCCTCGTTCCACATTACGCCACATTCATTGCAATTGTGTTGGCTCTCTTTTTCTCCATTCTCGGCGTTCGTGCCTTGGGAGAAACTGACCTCAATCCCGTCAGTGGAATCGGAAAACTTTCACAGCTTATCTTCGCCACAATCATTCCTCATAACCATCCAGCACGCATTCTCATCAATCTCATCGCCGGAGGTATTGCTGAAGCTGGCGCTCAACAAGCTGGTGATTTAATGCAAGATCTCAAAACAGGACATTTACTTGGTGCTTCACCAAAAGCTCAATTCACCGCCCAGTTGATTGGCACGATCTACTCGGTGTTTGTGAGCTCCATCATGTACAAGGTGTACAATTCAGTCTATGAAATTCCTAGCCAGATGTTCAGAATTCCTACTGCAGTGGTCTGGATTGATTGTTCAAGACTTGTCACAGGAGAGGGGCTTCCGCCTCATGCCTTTGAGTTTTGTGTGCTATTTGCCGTGGTTTTTGGTATCATTTCCGCTGTGAAGAATATCGTTCCCTCCAGTCACAGATACCATAAATATTTGGTATACTTGCCAAATGGAGTGGCGGTTGGAATTGGTATTTACAATACCCCAAACTTCACTTTGGCGAGGTTCCTTGGTGGACTTATAGCTTATGTCTGGATCCAGCGTGCTGGTAAACGTAAGGACGAGAAGGTGAAGATGGTCATTTTTAGCAGTGGACTTGTTCTTGGAGAGGGACTACTCAGTGGGTTTACAATGTTATTGACAAGCTTAAGAGTGCCCCATCTTTAGGTGATATTGTACAAACAAGGGTAGAAGGGTGATTTATAGACAGAGGTAATGTATGGATGTTCCGATGCACTCGTTCAGGTTTCGTTTACTGAACACCGTTTCTCTCCTTGTCAGCACTTATACGCTGATTTATAAGGAAAATGGCCGTTTGAATGGCGTTGTATGAGCCCGTCAAGGTTAACTTTCTAACGTTAGTTACACCCTTGCCGCCACCTAGAAGCAAAGTCTGGTTCTGGTCGGGCTCAATTTTAACGTAGGTACAGCCACTAGTCTCTCTGATCTGCTTAATGTTGTTGCCTCCTTTGCCGATAACAGAACCGATGTTGGAGTTGGCAACGTAGACATCCTCATTGTATTTCTCAGGAGTCTGACTGATTTGAGTTGGCATTTGAGTAATCACATCGCCAACAATGGTGTTACCGTGTTCATCGGTGAAAGAGTTCTGAGCAGGAATATTCATAGGAGGAGCAGCCATTTGTGGTTGAGACATGTGTGGTTGAGGCTGAGGAGAGCTGAATTCAGGTCTAACAGAGGGTTGAAACATCATCTGGAAGTTGTAAGGTTTGGCAGCCTGCTGGTAGGCGGCCTTTGGATCAGTGACACCAGGAATGCCTGTCAATCCTTGCAATGGCGACATGTTTTGAGGAGCACCCATGAATGGCATCTGAGGGGGTTGTTGAGGTGCTATAGCCATGTTCTGAAGAGGGTTAGCAGTGGGCATCTGGTGGCGGTAGTTTGCAGGGTTGTAAAGCACAATTTTGTGCTTTTTGAGGACATCCTTATGTTCCAAAAGCACCTGAGAGATATAATAGACGGCGATGTGGATAGCATCACCCACACCGTTGACCGCAAGGACACGGTCGGTAGAGTAAGGCAAGGGCTGTTCGGCAGCCTTGAGCTTGGCGGCCGAGTTCTCCTCAATTTCTCTGAATTTGCTTCCAGACTTGCCAATGACGTATCCCACCAACGGGTGTGGGATTAAGAGTCTCAAGTTATACTGTTTACTCATGATAGAGGCAGGCTCGTCCTCAGGCTCCTCTAAGATGACCCTAGTGATGAGACCAAATGCTCTAGCCACATTCTCAGCCGAGCCCTTGACAGAAACAATTCTTTCGGGAACGTTCTTTAAGTTTTCGCTGACATTGATTCTCACGTTAGCCTTCTCTCGAAGATGAGTAATTGTCTCACCCTTCTTGCCCACAATAACACCGGCTTCCTTGACAGGACAGTACATGCGAAGAGAAACGGTTGTAGCGTCTTCTTTCTCCCGATAGACGGGTTTCAGTGCCGAACTGGCAGGGTCGTATTCCGCAGGCTCAGAGGAAATTAGCGTGTTATCGGTCCAGGCAGCGGCAGAAGGAGGCTCCTCTTTTTTACTGGTCACGTCTTCAGAGGAAGTAGAAGTGTCTTTGTCAGAGGAAACATTGTCACTGAGAGTAGGCGCCGTTTGGGACTGTTCTTCTTTTTTTTCGGACTCCTCCAACTGCTCGCTATCAAGAGCGACTCTTTTGTTGATTTGGTCACCTTCCGCGGACAGCGGCTCGACCTCTTCGTTTTTTCTTTTGAGGATGTTTGACATTCAGAGATAACTTATTTTCGGAGGACAAGAGGAAGAAGTTGATGGGTGTACAAGTTTGGACTCGCTTTTTTTTTTGTATCGTTCTTCGCATGCAGTCGGTAACACCCCGACACCCCATCCCGTCCGAATAAAGAAACAATTACGATTGGTTATTGGTTGATTTTGCTATAGAGATTAAATTTATTTTCTCTTATTACAGTCCTGTTCAAATTGCCGTCTCCGCTTTTGTTTTGCAGATCGGTGGCAATGGCTGTGGTTCGACAGGAGTTTCAGATGGCTGCAACATGACGCGAAGGTCCAAGGGGCTCAATTGGGCGGCCAAAGTTAGTTTTGTCTGTCCAGGTCACGGAGTTAGCGAATCTTGACTTCGTGGATTCCTCAATTTCGCCATTTCGCAGATTGATCAAGTTGGACTATGGTGGCGCCACCACGATGTGTGGAGGATGGACCCTCGTCTATGCGCATTGAAGTTGACGAGTTGGAGTGGGCAATTGCCGGCGAGCCATCGTGTTATGCTTTTGAAAGTGAACCATCAGGTGAATTGATATTTGGTTGAAAGAACACCAAGATTTCTTCGGCCCTTTAGTCTGGCAGACATACCTTCTAAGCCTTCCATTGGTGGCGGATGACTCCGCTCAGAGGCAAAAGCGGAATCATAAAACTTATGCAAAGCTGTAGCATCAACTCTACCCAATTTCCTGAATCCCCTCTTACTTTCCCTTCTGCTGAAGCTGCCACTGGCGCTGGCGCTCGAGCTCTTTGGCACGCTGGTACTGGACATCTCTCTTGGCATCCATACGACCCAAAAAGTCCTGCTTGTCAAGGTAACCGGCCTTATTGTGTAGGGCCAAATCGTCCTGGATCTTCTCCTCGTCAACATAACTGGCCCAGTCAAGACGAGACTTCTCAAGTGTCGTGAGCTTGTTTTTCTTGTCACCTTTGAGGAACTTGTCAATAAGCGATGGTCTCTTGAGCTTGATCATGAGGGGCACTTGCTCGTCTGTTCCCTTGATCGTACGCACAACAGTGACAAACAGCTTCTTCTGACCTTCACCTTCGCCTCCTATCGTTATACCACTTGCAGAATTGAGATACGCCTTCGCTTCAGCAGAATCTGCCTGCACCATTTTCAGCTCCTTGACCAACTTGCCTGCAAAAGTGTAGGAGGTCTCAATTCTCACCATTCTAGTTTCGTGGGGGTCTGTGGGCTCTTCGGGTTTCTTCTCCTCCACAACAGCATCCTTATCTATAAGCGTAGTCCAATCTGTGTCGTCGTTGCCACTTTTCAAAGATTCAAAGATGGCATTCACGTCTACCCTCAGCTCGTCTTGTAGTAGGCCACTGGGGTCTATTCTGCGCTTCTTACCACCTCCAAGCTCCTCCTCGTATCTTTGTGTTCGCGTTCTTACTTGACTGACGCCTGTGTTGATAGCCGAGTAGTCTGGTTCGGGTTCGTTGTCTGAGTTATCACTTTCCTGGTCCTCTTCCTGTTGTTTCTTTTCTGGGTCATAGTCTTCATCATCTTCCTCGACGTAATCCTCTTCTTCGTTTTCCAGATTTCCTTCAGCCGTATTTTTCTTGTCAGGCTGAGTAGCCGGCTCGGCGGGTGCCGCTGGGGCTTCTTTACGGGCCATTAGATAGTAGTTGTAGTTGTGCTGAGACTGTGCGCAGGTATATCAACAAAAGTGGGTGGCAGTAGTGTAACGATGTACACTTTTAAAGTACTGGGTTGGATCGAAAATGAGATTATCGCCCTGTATCATGAGTAAAAGACATAACGTCCTTTTATTTGTGTTCTTTCGAGTTACCCTTGCAACTTAATCAAGTGAATGGGTGGTTTATCGAACCCAGAGTATATGCCGATTAATCTGGATTGTCCGTCTCTACAATATCATGAATTGCGATTTAGGTCTTTGAAATAGTACTTTTTTTTTCATATTATCTTCTTTTTTGCCTCGTCTCGTTACCTACTATCTTGGCCAAATCTTCGATGCCATGACTACGTCTTCACTTTTTCGCAGCCATTTACTACATGGACCAAAAAGAGAAACACGACAATCCCCACATAAATACGAGAAGTCTATTAAACGAGCAGCAATTAACCATAGACCTCCTCCCCATCTTCAGCATATCCTTTGATGAAAATCACGCTCAACTAGCTTCCCGGGAGCCTGTTCTGCACCAGAAGCACCGTGGGTTAACCTGATACCCTGTGGACCGAGCGGCACCAGCAATTATCTTCCAAATACTTAATCTGCTTTTCTTCTTAGATCAGCATGAACAGAACAAATTGAATTTCTCGATGTTCGAATCAGTCTGTCAAGAACACTCGCCTGCTTCATCACCGATCCAACCCAGCCGAAACCACAATCCCATCAGCCATTCCGACAACCAAATAACCGCACGACACTTCGAAACCCCAAAACAAATCCCACCCTCTCAAACATCACCATCAAATACCCTCAGTTCATCCGGCAATGGACGGCCAAAAATCATCAACTTATGGTCTAGGCGAGCCTCACCAGATACTTAGCTACAATTTGCACCCAAACCACCAACTCAATCACCGCCTTGCCACAAAATTCCAAAACAAAAATCCAAATCTTCTACCCGAACATCACCAGAAAACTCCGCTATTAACCGAAATACACCCACTCCATTCCACAATCTTCGCCATTCTTCCATGCCACTCGCCTCTGTGGCTCTACCCTGCACAGGTTAAAAGACCAACACTATGGAGAAGTAACTACCACTTTTCTTCCCATGCTGACCCTTCTTGCAGACTCCGAGGCACCCATCATCGTGCTCTCGGCCAAAAAGCACTTTGAACAATTGCCCACCAACGACGCCAAACTCTATGCCCACTATCTTTCCAGAGCTTCCCACTGGGGTTCAAGAGCTGTCTTGAGATCCGTGTCTCCAGAGAGTGAGGCCATTTTCGATTTGATCTTGGGCTTGCACGTGGCATTGGGACTGCCAGAATCCAACGAAAAGTATCAGGAGGTCTTGAAGCCTGTGGCTGCCGAATCGGTGACCCACTACCTCGAGTACGCTTCCCAGTTCTTGGGTAACTTGGGTAACTTCAAGTCCTTCGGTGACAGCAAATTCGTCCCAAAGGTTCAGGAATCCGACTTCACCGCTATCGTCAAGGCTGCTGGTAAACAGGAGCTCGTGGACTTATACGAGACCGTCAAGGAGGCTATCTACTCGACCAACCCCGCATTGTTGGGGTGGCCTGAAAAGGGCCAGTTGTCCAACTACTACCCTAACAGTGCTTCGGTCATCACCAAGGACGAGATCGAGGCCATCAATGCCGCCTTGGCTGACCGTTCCATCATGCCTGAGAACACCAGAGTGACCAAGAAGTCCGATAAGGAATTCGTGGTTCTCGTGGCCAGTGCTGTGTCCGACAACACCGTGGACTACTACCCCAAGGAGGCCATTGAGCTCGCTCTGGGTGCTCGCGTGACGATCCAGTTCGGTGACCACTCCAAGGAGTTTGCAGAGATCACCAAGAACATCAAGGAGGCTGGAAAGCACGCCGCCAACGATACACAGAAGAAGATGATCGAGTACTACGCTCAATCGTTCGAAACCGGTTCCATGAAGGCCCACAAGGACTCGCAGATCCAGTGGGTCAAGGACTTGGGTCCTCTGGTTGAGTCCAACATCGGCTTCATTGAGACCTACAGAGACCCTTCGGGTGTTCGTGGTGAGTGGGAAGGTTTGGTGGCCATGGTGAACCAGGACAGAACCGCCAAGTTTGCCACTTTGGTCGAAAACGCCGGTACCTTGATCCCATACTTGCCTTGGGACCACTTCTACGAGAAGGACACTTTTGTGCCTCCAGACTTCACTTCCTTGGAGGTGTTGACCTTCTCCGGATCTGGTGTTCCAGCCGGTATCAACATTCCTAACTACGACGACGTCAGATTGAATGTTGGTTTCAAGAACGTCTCGTTGGGTAATGTGTTGAGCGCTAACCCTAAAAAGCCAAAGAAGGAGGAGGTGATCAGCTTTGTCTCGGCCTCTTTACAAGAGAAGTTCCGCAAGTGGAGAGACGACTCTTTCGAAGTCCAGGTGGGCTTGCACGAGTTGTTGGGCCACGGTACAGGTAAGTTGTTGCAGGAGACTTCTCCAGGCCAGTTCAACTTTGACAAGGCTGCTCACCCCGAGCTTTCCACCTACTACAAGCCTAGCGAGACGTGGGGCTCTTTGTTCGGCACTACAGCCGGCTCTTTTGAAGAGTGCCGTGCCGAATTGGTCGCCTTGTACCTTATCTTGTCCAAGCCTCTTGAGGTGTTGCCCATTTTCGGCATCAAGGACGCCCAGGACCAAAAGGACGTGAAGCTTATCGCTACGCTCTTGATGGCTCGTGCAGGTGTTATTGGTCTTGAGTTCTGGGACCCTGAGTCGAAGAAGTGGGGCCAGCCTCACATGCAAGCTCGTTTCGGTATCTTCAAGAGCTTGCACAAGGCCGGTGTGGTGTCGCTCAAGTACGACGACAAGGAGACGTTCGACGACTTGGAGATTGTGGTGGACGAGTCCAAGTTGGACAAGGAAGCCGTGGAGGCGCTCGGAGACTTCTTGCACAAGTTGCACGTTTTCAAGTGCTCCGCCAACGTCAAGGAAGGTGTGGCTTTCTACAGCGACATCACAGGTGTTACCGAGGACTACGCGAGATACAGAGACGTCGTACTCAAGAAGAAGCAGCCTCGTAAACAGCTCATCCAGGCCAACACGTTCTTGAACAGTGACGGCAGCATCGAGGTGCGTGAGTACGAGGAGTCGGAGGTCGGCATGATCCAGTCGTTCGTTGACCGTGCCATTTAATACAGCATCCTACAGTCTATAGTATACAAGGTGTATTGCGGATTCGCAACATCGGCTCCGGTGTGAATAGTATGTATGGCCGAACTTCACGCACTGAAAAACGACCATCACAACCCCATGCTACAACTAGGGTTGCGGCCGTTTCTTACCCAGCCCATCCTGATAAGGGGGCTCATACTGGCTGGCCAGATACACAAAGCATTTAAACTACAGTCTAATCAGATCAACATCCACAGAAGTTTACATAGACTCACCGCCTTTCAGCATTCTTCATATGCGCCTACCGGAATATTTAATGAACGTGGTTTCCAGAACCCAAGCATACAAAACAGATGGTATTCCCAGAAGGAGAGAAACCAGGAGTTGGTCGAAAGCTTGGCCTCAAGCCCGTCGGTGAAGCTGCATCTTGAAATAGCACAGCTTCGTAAGAAACAGATTAGAGCCGAGGAGAAGGAGCAGATGAAGAACAACAAGATCGATTTCCGCAAGAACATGAAAACGATAGCCCGGATCTTGAAGTTGGGAAGACCCGACCTCAAGCTTTTCTTCTACGCATTGGGTTTCATTCTCTTTGCCGTTTTATACCCAACAACCTCGGTTAAGCTTGTGGGAGCTGCTATAGATGCCTTCAATGCGGGCGATAAGGACGCCGACGGCGATTTGGTCATTTGGGGCTATAAATATTCTACTGTTTTTTCAGTTATGGTTCCATTTATGTGTGTCAGTGCAGCATGCTTCTGGGCTCGTATTTGGGTACTCAAGGTGCTAGGTGAGAGGCTTGTGGCAAGGCTCCGACTCCGTGTGATGAAGCACTTGTTGAGACACGATTCTGCGTTTTTCGATAACGACAAGCACAAGGCGGGCGACTTGATTTCCAGACTTTCCAGTGATGCATATGTGGTTTCCCGATCGATCACAAGCAATCTCCCAGACGGCTTGAAGAACTTGCTTTTCGGGTTCATCAGTTCGTACATGATGTTCACAATTAATCCTCTTTTATTTGGCGTCATGTTGTTGATCTCGCCTCCCATTACCTTCGGTTCTGTGTGGTACGGTGAAAAGATCCGTTCGTTATCCACTAGACTCCAAAATGCTACCGCAGGTCTCACCAAAGTCAGTGAAGAGACCCTCAACTCGGTGAAACTCATCCAAGCTTTCACCGGTGAACAGAAGGAATTGACAAAGTACTCCACGCAACTCAGAAACGTCGTCAATGTTGCAAGAAGAGAGGCCTTGGCTCAGTCAAACTACTCCGTCTCGATCTATTCCCTCTACCATTCCGGCTACTTGTCTTGTATTGCGTTGGGTGTTTACTTGATCATCAACGGCCAGATGACTACTGGTGACGTTGTGGCTTTCACGATGTACTCCGAGTTGTTCAACCTGGCACTTTACAGTCTTACAACGACGTACATGGAGCTCATGAAGGGTTCCGGTGCCGGTATCAAGCTTTTCGAGTTGATTGACCACGACAACGACGTTCCTGCAATTCAAGGTGAAAAGCTTCCTCCACACTTGAACAACAGCATCGAGTTCAAGGACGTGGTGTTCAGCTACCCTACAAGACCAAACGACCTCATTTTCGACGGCTGCTCATTCACAGTGCCTGCTTCTTCCAGCACCTGTTTTGTTGCACCTTCGGGATGCGGAAAGTCTACAGTCGCAACGCTCATTCTTAGATCTTACAACCTCAACAGCGGTGAGATTCTCATTGGTGGACGCAACATCAACGACTTCCAAGTACGTGAGCTCAGACGTGAGGTTATTGGTATTGTACAACAAGAGCCTATTCTTCTTTCAGGAACCATTCTTGAGAACATTGTCTACGGCTTGACGCCTAACCAAATCAGCAAGTTGACGATGGATGATATAGAGGAGGTCTGCAAGCAAGCGAACTGTCATGACTTTATCGTGGCGTTCCCTGATGGCTATGACACGATGATTGGGTCCAGAGGAGCATCTCTTTCTGGAGGCCAGAAGCAGAGAATTGCTATTGCCCGTGCTTTAGTCAAGAGACCCTCAATTCTCATTCTAGACGAGGCCACCTCTGCTCTTGACTCCAAGCTGGAGAGTCTCATCAACGAAACACTCAAGGACTTGACTTCGCAAGGTAAGATGACCATCATCTCCATTGCCCACAGACTCTCGACGATTTCGAAGTCGGAGAACGTTATTGTTCTTGGAAAGCACGGCAAGGTGGTGGAGCAGGGTCGCTTTGTTGAGCTTTTCAGTAACCCCTCCTCTGAATTGTCCAAGCTCTTGGACGAGTCGTCTGTCAAAGAATACGAAGACAACATGACCGAGGACGAGGTTGAGGAGCAGGAGAGAAAGGACCACGAGAGTGAACAGATTGAGAAGAGACAGAAGGAAGGGTCCGAGGTGGACATCATCCGGTCGTTGATCGACGACTTGCCTTACGACATCCGTGTGCAGCTCATTGGCCAGTTCTCCAAGGAGCTCGAGGATGAGAAGAAGACGATAGCCTCTGAAACGTCGATGCGTCCGGGCCAGGAGACGTCTTAGCTTGTACATAGATATTTATTCCATAGATCAGGGGGAGTAGGAAAAAGTCAATTCAGACATGTTTACGGATGGAAGCCATCCTAGAGAAATTTGTTCTTGATCTGAATGACCCATGGCTAAAAGCACTTGGAGGGTGCCGATTCGGACGACTTTCACAGGACAGGTGGTCCATCAGAGATTCCCCCCATTGACTACAATTGATTCATCTTTGTTTCATGGCATTGCCTATATTCTCATAATTGACATTACTTGTTCTCGTGCAAGGCCTTTGGCTCAGAGGCCACGCCGTTCTCGAACTTGGAGACCTTGACATCGGAGTTGCCTCTTCTCTCAGCGGCAACACGCAAGTCGCTCTTCAACGAGTTTCTAACAGTCTTGGCAGCAATGGCCATGGCTCTGTTCAAGGAAATACCGGCTTGCTTGTAGGCAGACATGACGATAAGGTGGAAAGTAGGTTGTGGTAGTTGGTTTTCGGTCGGTCGCGGTGAGGTTTTTCATTGGTGATGACGTTTACGCAGGACCGCTCTTACGTTCTCTAACGGTGCTCACCCAGTTGAGGAAAAAGGTGAACAAAGCTGGCTGAATTCGGTTTTTCGGATCCGTCGACCATTCGAGTAACGTTTGCGAGTAAACTTCCACGATTTTTTTCAAGTACGACTCGTCGAGTCCCACCAAGCTCTTGGCTATAGTGATGCTGCACTGTCCGCAGGACTGGCCATGGGCCTGGTTGGAGGAATACTTACCAGCCTGCTGCTGAAGCCAGCCGATTTCCTTAAGGAACCGTTTTTTGTAGGCTTCAACGTCGTCGAAATGCGCTTCTAGGTCTTCTTTGCCAACCTTGGCTTTTGTCACTCTCGTCTTCAAGATCTTGTGCGCCTTGACTCCAAGCTCCTTGTCCTTGGTGGTGTTGATAAGAAGCACCAACGGACGGAGTAAGTAGAGGTTGTAGGGGGAGTGTGGCTGGACTTTGGAGAAGGCCTCGATGAGGTCGAGAACTCGGCTTTTGAAGAGCATGATCAGCTGCTTGGCCTGTGCAGCCTGGGCCTTCTTGTTGTTGGTGGTGTTTGCCGAAAGAAGGTCTCTTCTCTCCTTGAAGATTCTCGCAAGCTGGTCGTCCATGGCCATCATCTCCTCGTCGTCCATCAGATCGGAGGCAACGTCCGAGTCAGCCTCAAAGGAATCAATCTCGTCGAATTTGACTTCTCCCGATTCGGCCGTAGGAACACCAAGGGCCTTGGCGAGCTTGATGGTGGTTTCCTTCTCGACCTTGGCCGTCAGATCAAGCACATCGCTCTCGCTGTCGCTTTCCTCTTCCTCTTCACTCTCCTCCTCGCTCTCTTCTCCGTCCTCCTCTTCAAATTCGTCTTCTCCCTCGAAAAGATCACGCAGACCTTCCTCGTTTTCCTTGGTCTTGAGGACGTCAAAGAGAAGCTCAAGACACTCCTCGTCGGCCAAGATCTTACCCTCGTGGTTCTTAGCACACAAAAGCGACTCCCACACAAACTGTGAGAGCTTCTTCATCAACAGCGAGTTCTTCAGAAGGAAAGATAAAATGATCTCGGTCAACACAACCTGAATCTTCAAACCTTCCTCCTGCTTCGTGAGGAAATCTTCGTAACACATCTGCAATTCTTGCAAGACATTGACAGCCTCCGCTTCTCCAGAAAGCAACTGTAGAATCACCATCGAGAAAAGAAGCTCAAAACAGTAGTTGGCGTCGCTGGCAGAGTCATCCTTGACATGGCTTTTGATGGTGTCTAAAAGGTCCAAAGCCTGGCTCCGAACCAACGATAACTCCTCGGTGAGCTCAAGACGAGGCTCCAAGTTGCTACTTTTTTCAAGCTTGCCAATGTACTTGACACAGTATAATGACCACGAGTGGCCCTTTCTCTTTTGGCTGATTACTCCAGAAAGGAACGAATTAAGTCTGTCCTGTGCAAGGTGGCTCACGTTATCAGAGACGCTCTTGGTCTTGTCCTTGCCTTGGAAGAAAGCATGCTGAATGAGGAACTCAAAGTTTCTCTCGATAAATCTGTTGTCGGTAAACTGGAATCTCTTTGTGCTGCGCTGCAACAAAAGGAGCTTATCAAGCACCCATTTGAGCACATTATCGTGAGACTTCTTTTTGCTTTCCTCGTCCTTGGGTTCAACCTGCTTGTCTAGCGTCTTGTTGAACAAGTCTATGAGAACGTTCTTGATGTCAACAGCAAGGGACTCGGCTCGGCTGGACGGTATGCTGTCGATGTTTTCGATGTAGCTCAAAACACCCACAAGCGAGTCGGTGACCTTGGACTTGGTGACATTGTCAAAAGCCCAGTTTCCGCCATACTCCTCGCTGATGATGCACTTGAGAGTAGGCACAACCTTGGCCACGTCGCTCTTGGTGACCTCTATGATGGTGTTGAGTACCTTTGTGGCGAGCTTGTTGAGAACTCTGTTATTCTGGGAAGAATGGTTCATGAGGCAGCGCATGAGGTTGGGAGTGAAAAGCGCCTCAACCAGGGAAGCAGGCACCTGCTTGAAGAATAGAATAAATATCTCAAGGCCCCAGTACTTTCTTTCCGTGGAAGCCTTTTCGGCAAATAGCGTCTCGTCAATAGCGACTCTCCAGAACTCTTTGAGATGGATGGACTCGTCCTCGGTCTTTGCCTTCTTTTTCTGTTTCGGCGAGGCGTGCTTCTTTCTCTTTTTGCCGTTGGAGGCCTCGTCTTCCTCCTCTTCATCGTCGGCTTGAGCAAAGTGCTTCACCAAAAGGTCCCATACAAAAGGAATCTGAGGGTTCCACGAGCCCTTCTGTTTCTGTCCGTTTTTGCCCTTCTCCTCAGCATCCACAGGCTCAGCGTCCTTGAGCACAACAGCCAAATTGGGCAAGTTGCCCTTGCTGAGAGGATCGCCGTTTTTCCATCCAGAACCCACCTTGGCTGCGGTCTGAGAACGCAAAGGCTGAGGAATCGTCATGTACACGGCAAGACCCTCCACGGTAAGCGTGAGGTGGTGGTCCTCGACACACTGCAAAATGTGGACAAGGCCGTTTTTGTCGAAAAGGTCAGACAGCAAGTATGCAGCCACGAACTGGCACAAGGTGAACATGACAGTTTCCCTCAACCAGGGCTTCGTGCCGGCCAACTCGACCAAGCTCTTGACGTACTTATCCAAAACTTCCTGGCTGCTTACCTTGGTGTCGAAAAGCACCCTGGAGTTGAGCAAAGCCTGGAAACCGAAAAGGCGTCCAAACAAGACAGACCTGAGTTCAGCACCCTTCATGCCACCCAGAATCTGGGAAACCGACACGAGCTTCTCCACAAAGCCCACAATGGAAAGCTCATAGTCCTCTTTCAAAATGAGCTCCCTTACCAACTCCGTCAAGGCCATGGAGAAGCCAAAACGGGCCGTCTGTCTCAGCGTGGTGAGGCCCTTGACGAGTCTGTTCAAAGCGTAATCCCATTCTGCGGTTGCATTGGCCGCCTGGAGCTCACCCAAAAGGGCAGTTGCCGCCTGGATCCGTTCCTCCGGCAAGTCGCTGCTCAAGCGGTAGTAGTGGTCTTTCAGCACCATGAAGTGTTGATGGTATCTTTTTCGCGATGCGATGCCCAGTTGATGAGGTAGGTGGTGGGTAGGTCAAAGACAAAGGGACAAGGATTTTTATTGTTTATTAGGCATTCATTTAGTTGAAAGGATTTAGAAGAATTGGAAATTGGCTGCTTTTGTGTGGGTGACCCTGGTGGTGATGGCCTCTTGATGCTGTATGGCTATGGCTGCAAACTGCAGTGTAGACGTACAAATTATCGAGAGCAATAAGTCCATGCAATCGGTTCGATTGTTAAACATAACCCGAAGTGTTATTTATGCAAATTTTCAAGAATTAGCCTGCTAATGCAATGTTTTGAAAACTTTGGAGAAGCATGGGTATGGAGTTACTTCACCTACTATAGTACAAGACATGACAGGATATACCCAGCCATCAATTGCATACCATGTTGAGGCTGTCAAAAAATTGGATCCCTAAACTTGAAACCAATTCTAACTCCTCTCATTTAAATCACGTCTACACTCTACTACCAACATCGGCTCCATCTCCACCATCCCGCAACAATGTTGAATTAATGCTATATACATGGCACAGCCATCCGGACCATATGTTGAATGGTCAGTCTAATGTTCTCCAGCCTCTATCCTTAAGCACTGTAAGTCTGCTTAGGGAATGGGAAAGTAGGACCCACCTGCTGGATCGACAAGGAAGCAGCCCACTGGCCAACCTTGACGGACTCCTCCAAGGACTTCTCCTCAACCAAAGAGGCCAAGAATCCAGCAGCAAAGGCGTCTCCAGCACCGTTGGTGTCCACAACAGCACCCTCCTGCAAAGGTCTGACAGGGTACTCCTTGACGTCGAAGGAGTCGGCCTCGGCGTTGTAGGTGACGGTAACGGTGGGCTCAGTGCCGTGGGTGAAAGTGACCACTCTCAGTCTCTTGGAGTTGGCCTTGGGCAACTTGGCGACAGCCTTGGCAATGGCCACGAGGTCATCCTTGATGTCAGCGAGGTCGTGAGACTCGGCGTAGGCAGCAGCCTCGGACTCGTTGGCAATCACGTAGTCCACGTAAGGAAGGGAACGGTCCAAGGGGTCCTTGAAGAACTGGGGGATGAACGGAGCAGAGAAGTTCAAGGAGAAGACCTTGTTGTTCTCGGCAGCGTGCTTACCAAGCAACTCGATGGCCTCTGGCGAGACAGTCAAGTGGAAGCCTCCAATGTAGAAGTACTTGGCCTGTTCAACCAAGGCCCAGTTCTCAGGCTTCTGCAAGTGAGCAGCCTTGAAGTGGTTGGCGGCAGCCAAGTCGGTGACCAAAGAACGGTGGTGACCCGTGATCAAAGCAGCACACTTACCGGTGGCGTGGTCCTCCTGGATCTGGTACTCTGTTCTCAAGCCATACTGCTCGTTGGCGTCGTTCAACTGCTTGGCGTAGACGTCCTTACCAACAGAGCCGAAGTAGACGACCGACTTTGGTGGCAAGATGTACTGGGCGCCTCTGGCGGCGTTTTGGGCAGCACCTCCAGCGACCAACTTCAAGGACTTGTTGTTCAAGGCCTCGTTGTAGATGGGCAAGTGTTTCTCGTCGGCGAGAATGGCATCGTCAGCCTTGAGGTCGTATTTGGCAAGGTAGTCAGCGTCGACGTCGACCTGCAAATCCAAAAGGGGGTTACCGAGACAAACCAAGGGGTACAGCATTGTAGTAGTTGGTGGTAGGTGAAAAAAACGCAGCGTGAGAAATCTCATGGGTCTGAGGCTCCGCATGGAGGGTCCCACGGTGGGCATTGATGGGTGGGTTATGAATAATTGAATGAACTGGGGTTTTTTGAGGATTTGAAAGGCTTTGATTTTTGCAGTTTGAGCTTTTGTCTGGGGTTTGGGGTGGAGTCGGTTGTGGAGGTGGGGAGGTGTGGCTGCAAACTATACGAGCTGCCTATATACCGCCGGTCAGGAGACCACTGGGGTGACCGGGCGAAATAGAGGGATTTTCGTGGATTTTCATGCGGTCGTGATTTGAGTTTGGTTTGGGGAATCGGGAGGAGTTGGGGTTTTTGTGGGGCTGGTTGAGTGGTATTGGAGGATGTGGCCCACGAGGGCCGAGACAATGAGAAGGTGGACGATGGAGGTGTTTGGTGAAGGGGCCAATTGGAGGTGGTGATTGTTTTGGGATTCGATGAAAGGCTTGAAAGAAGTTTTGCAATTGGGTGGTGGCGTCTGGTGGTTTGTTGAGTTGCAGAGGTTACATGGCTGTGGAGGTTACCATAGTATGGAAGGTCACCGAGCGATACCGAGTGGTGATGTCATAGGATACTGAGAAGTGGCAGCTGTGCCAGCTTCAAATATGCATTTACTTGTTTTTGAGCCATGAACTCTGATAGTCCTTCAATGGTGGAGAACCTCGGTAGTAGGTATCATTGGTTTGATGTACGAGAGTTCAAAGTCAAAGCTACACCTACATTCAAGTATGAAGGTTCATTCACCACTCTTTTCGATTGAAACCTAATTTGCATTTGTACGATAACGAAGGTTGTTTATTGAATGGAGAAGGGGTAGTCCAGAGTTTGGATTAAGCAACGGTATACCCCCGAGGTGTCGCTTGGTCTTGCTTCAACAGAGCGGATTATGCAATGCAAATTCATACTTTACCATGACTTACCTATGAATAAGTTTGGATACCAATCCGATGTGCCTAGCCTTCCATTGGTTTGATACCTGCCTGGCCTGGTTCCTACTACTTCCCACCAAATCTCCATTACCACCCAAAAATCCCGTCAATATCAAATTCCCTCTACTTCAATTCCACAAACTCCTCAATCAACAATTGCAAATCTCCATATATTTTGACCCTCCAGCCGCTCACTTAAAACCGGAAGCCTCACCATTGACCACCTGAGAAGATGCCTATTGTGGTAACACCACGAACAATGGATCGAGATCGCCTGAAAAACAGCGGTTCAGTGGATCGATCGCCGTCAAAAACCACCATACCAAAAACCCCCACAAAAGCCCATTCTCCAATCTCTCTATAAATAGCGGACATACCACTTCTGATGCCGAGAAACGGCTATCTTCTCACTGGACCCAACAAGTTTCGACGACAAAGGCCTCGAGCCGAAAAGCTTCAAAAACCATCGGAATACGAACAATGGCCTTATCCATGGAATATTCACCCTCTATTGGTCCCTGGATGCACCAACCTTATACCTTCTGCAACCTCGTAAACTCGCATGTATCTCCGGCTTCTAACCCCAGCACCAAACCTCTGCATTATCGGAGGAGCCAGATTTCGCCAACTCTTCCAAAAACGCCCCCCTTCAATTTCACCAAAATTCCACTAAATCTCCAACACATCCCCATCCTTCCAATTGCCGAACCTTCCATGCTGGTTCATGCAAGGTTAATGGCTGCGAAACATTGACAGCTTCTAGATAACCCACCACAACTTACCCCTATCGGCTTTGATCTGATCCCTTAGAATCTATTTTCAAAATCGCCAACCCCATAAGTCTCCGATCTCCTTTCCCCCTCCTTTCCCCAAATCAACTCCATCACCACTTTGGGCTAGGGGCACCTCCACATGCGTTCTGCAGAAAGAAGCTCCCAACACTCACCACCATGTTCGTTCTTTATGAAGACCCACTAGCTTGGGCTAGACCGTTCCCTGCAAACCCTTCCACGCCTCTCCAGGCTCATTGGCATGAAGTGCTCGGTCTGTTTTTATTCTACTGTGCCATTCAGGCCGTATCTCCCTGGGTATCCACCGCGTTGGTTGGAAAGGCTTACACTGGCTTGAACCACAAGACAAAGCTCAACTTTGACATCCACGTGGTCTCAATGGTCCAGTGCATCATCCTGGTGGTCACCTTGGTTCCATCCTGGGGAAACGAGCATTTCCAGAACCGTGCAACCGACCCTTATGGCTCCATCTTTGGCTACAACGCCTACTCTGGTTTTGTGCTGGCCATCACCATTGGCTACTTCATCTGGGACTTGATCGTGTGCTTGTTGTACATTCGCCTCTTTGGCGCTGGCTTCCTCTTGCATGCTTTTGCTGCCTTGTACGTGTTCAGCGTGGCCCTCGTGAAACCATATTGCATGCCGTGGATGCCGGCGTTCTTGCTTTTTGAGTTGAGCACTCCTTTTGTCAATGTCAACTGGTTCTCCTCCAGGCTTCCGGCCGGCACGGTCCCCGATAAGGTTGTTCTCGTGAACGGCATTCTCTTGCTTATCACCTTCTTCCTGGTCAGAATCCTCTGGGGCTTCTACGCCGTCGGGCTTGTGGCCTACGACATGTACCGCGTGGCACACATGGCGTCTATTTTCTGGCCCATTACGATTCTCGTGCTCAACTTCTCGTTGGACGTTTTGAACGTGTACTGGTTCATGAAGATGGTGGCCATTGCGAAGAAGAAGGCCAAGGGCGCCAAGACGCGGCCTGTGGCCAAGGAGGCTGCTAAATACGAGTGATGGTCAGAAATCTGCCATCTCTTGTTCTCATAGATAGCGACCGGGACGTTTAGCCGCTGCTTTGTCGGCCAACGAGGAAGCACGACTTCCTCACGGACTGGACTCGAGAAAGTGCTCGAAGTAAGGAGTACCTAATGAATGAACTGTGATAATTGACCTCGCTTGGCGACCAAACTTTGGTTGCAGCTGGTGATGGGGGTCTCGATTTGCACCCAATCAAACAGACCCATCCACCACCAACTTTGCCAATCGAAACACATCGCCACGTAGAACCAACTCAAAACCCTCTAATCTTGAAATATCTATAATTTTTTTTTGGTTAGCCCATTCCACGCTGAAATCACAAGGCTGGTCTGCTCTGATACAGCCTGGTCGTGCGCGCACCGCCTCGCTCCTATGATCCTCTCCTCCACGTTAACTTCAATACACATCTGTTTTCAGGGGACCCTTTCCATATCTA
Source organism: Candidozyma pseudohaemuli (assembly GCF_003013735.1). Lineage (NCBI taxonomy): Eukaryota > Fungi > Ascomycota > Pichiomycetes > Serinales > Metschnikowiaceae > Candidozyma > Candidozyma pseudohaemuli. Next base: position 104,366 of record NW_020194451.1, on the reverse strand, counting down.
GACCATAACCGCTACCAGCGCTTTCCTACAGCATCCAGCCTCACTTTCGCATAGACCCCGCTAACTAGAAAGACAGATTACCCCCACATCATGAATAACGAATACGACTACTTGTTCAAGTTGTTATTGATTGGCGACTCCGGTGTCGGTAAGTCATGTTTATTGTTGCGTTTCGCCGACAACACCTACACGCAAGACTACATCTCCACCATCGGCGTGGACTTTAAGATCAGAACGATTGAGCTCGACGGCAAAACCATCAAGTTGCAGATCTGGGATACCGCGGGTCAGGAGCGTTTCAGAACCATCACCTCTTCCTACTACCGTGGCGCCCACGGTATCATCATTGTGTACGATGTCACCGACCAGGAATCGTTCAACAACGTCAAGCAGTGGTTGCAGGAGATTGACCGTTACGCCACCGGCGGTGTCATGAAGTTGTTGGTGGGCAACAAGGCCGACATGAGCGACAAGAAGGTGGTGGAGTACACGGCCGCCAAGGAGTTTGCCGAGGCGTTGGACATTCCTTTCTTGGAGACGTCGGCGTTGTCGTCTTCGAACGTCGAGCAGGCCTTCTACACCATGGCCAGGCAGATCAAGGCCCAGATGACCAGCAATGCCGGAGCTGGCCAGGGCGGTGCCAACAACAACAAACTGAACGTCAACTTGCGTGGTCAGTCCTTGACCAACAACCAGTCCAACCTGTGCTGTTGAGCTAGGTTACACACTCACATCTCACCCTTTGTTTCCAGGCTGTGGAGCCTCGTGAATAGCGTTTATGCTTAATATCTAGGATCAAGTGTAGGGGCTTCTACGGAGTTTTCAAGTATCATAAATTTTTAAAGGCCGTCTAAAATAACGTAGGTGGGCCCGCATTGGATAGCCGCCTAGCGGAACACATAGACGTAGTATTGCACGTACAAGTTACCGTTGGGGTCCTTAACAAAACGGCCCTTACCAATCAAGTTTTCCTTAACGGCCCACTTGTACTTGTCCAGAACATCACCATCAAAGTGAATTCTAGGGTTACTGGTCACGTAAGCATCCTCAAAAGACGATCCGTCGCTCTTTCCAGAAAGAACAGCCACGGTAGGTTCGGTCAATTGGATGATACCTTGGTAAGTGATGTACACACCAGCACCTTCGGGTGTTTTCCCGTACAATTTGCAGTCCAACGCGTTGTACCCGTCTCTGTGGTTTGTAGTAATGTCATCAAAACCAGAAATATCCTTCACCTCGAGCTCAAAGCCGTACTTGTTCTTGACAGTCTCAATGTAACCCTCAGCGACTCTAGCCAAAGTCAACGATTTGTCTTTGGCAGAGTCCGAGAAAACAGGCGAAGGAGCAGGATTCAACTTCAAGTTGACGAGAAAAACAGGCTCCAACTCGGGAGTCTTGGGCAATGAAGGTGTAACTGAGGGGTCCATGGAAAAAGAAGTGGTGGTTCCGTGCGATAATGCGGAGGTCAGGAGACCCGGTGATAAGGTAGGCAGGTGACCAGGGGAAAAAGCAGTGGGGAGGTGATATAGGAAAGAGTGGATTTGTTAGGTTCCGTGTTTTTGGTGGATTTGGGATTTTATGGAAATTTGATGTTGATAGGTGAAGTGGTGGAGAACGTGGTCAGGGCTTTCGCAGCCATTAGTATGGGTGGAAGATGGTTGGTGAGAAGTCAGCGGAAAGTTGTGATGGGAGCTCAATGGGCGGTGGTTATGTTTATTATGTGTATTTGGATCAATTGGGAGGTTTTAGGGCTTGGATTTTTGAAGAAAGCATCAAATTGGGCTTCAGGTGAGCTTAGTCAGCATGGATGGTTTGACAACAACGAGGCGCTTCGCAGATTGTGCTTGGAATTCAACTATGTACATTTCATGGGACTTTGAAAGAAATGGAAGGTGGAGGTGTTTTGTAGGACCTCACTTGATCGATACAGATGGTACTGAATGAGCCGTAGGTTTTGAGCTTAGATGTCGTACTTACTTCGTGCCTCGAAAGTAGGCAAAATTGGAGCATTTTTGAAAAGAGGGTGCTTTCAATAAGAGTATCATTGCTCGTTTGACTGCCTCGGGCATAGTTTCAGGTGGTTCATGAGCTGATCTACAAAGTTGAGCTGAGGCTATGAAGCATCTAATTTTTCTCGAAGCCAGTTGAGTGATTACGAACACTTATTTCATCAAAATTTAAGAGTTCAATGTTTACCATCTTGTCAAAGATCAGGAAAGGGCATCCTCCCATCAGGCTCAATCAAGCTGGTACATTCGTGTGGGGCAGGGTTCATGACGTATTTTCACCAGGAAAGTGATATACCAGCACACATGCGACATGAGCCGGCTGCCTAATAATCACATACAAATCAACATTTTCGAAATTGTTTTGAAGCGTTTTAATTGCTATTAAATCACTGCTTGTTGGCGACTAATGGCACCTTCCACACAATAAGACCGCGCATGAACAAGCATATTTGGGGTGCAGCCCGCATCCAGTAGATGTCAATCAACCAAGCGAATTTGACAACTTTTCTTCGAGAAATTTCATTCAAATGAAAAGTTCAAGCATTCCCCATCATCAACTTTTCTCTTATTTCTCCCTCGTTGCACAATCATCGGCTGTTCAATTCGCTAGTGGTCCAGATCAGCCTCACTTTTGACGTCTTACATAAACGCAACAATAGGCACAAAACTCTATTCAAGAAGCCCAATTTCACCGTCCAAAAAGAAAGACAGACTAGATCTTTTTTAAATTGAAATAGTCAACAAATAGTAAAAACTAGATCGGATAAAATGTGACAGACTTTTCGCTCACGCTTTCGTCAAAAGACGCTTATCTACAATTGGCAACTGGAGCCGCGCTCATATGGCACTTGGATCAATTGTGGCCATTTCTGTACGGCTGTAAATTAGCGCGAGTAAACAAATTACTTCAAAACCACTCCTTCTTTTTCTCCAAATATGTCACTCCTTGCAAGCCCATACACTTTGCCAGACCAGAAGGAAACCGAATTGGGCATTGTGGCCCAGTGGTGGACCAAAAACCTGTTTCCCCAGTCGCTTGATGAAATTGACTTGAAGGACTTCTTCGAGGTGAAGAACGTCCAAGATCGTGGCGAGTACTACGATAAACCAAAGGACGCCACCGGTGTGATTCTTGTCAGCTCCAAGAAATTGTCAGTTGTGGCTGGATGGAGAAACGAGAAGCACGAAGGTCCATACCAGGTGTACTCTGAGCAAGAGAAGGACACAATTGGATTCCACTTTGTTGGAGACACCAAGGTTGTGTTTCTCGGGTGGATCTAAGCGTGGCACAGGATGATTATGTGGTCGTTTTCGATATCTATACCCAAACAGGAGTTGGTTTTGCACCTTGAAGGTTTGATCAATCATACCAAGCTTAATACGTCTATAGATCCAATAGAAGTATAATCCGCTTGGCTTCTATTTCCATGGTTCTTGTTGCTATTTCGCTCGAGAGGCTTGAAGAACACAGTGGTATTTAAATGTTTCACAAGGGTTAGTTCAGCTGATCACAGTCCATTGGGCTGACTTCTCAAAGGTGCTTCTGGTGGTCGTTGGATTTGATCATTAGTTGTAGAATATGCCCGAATTTCGTCAAATTACAACTTTGTGCCTCTGTTGCAGCTAAACGACAAAGCTGGAGTGAGAGCCGACCTATTATTCGAAAGCCCTGATTACTATGCCAAAATGGCTACATAGTGGGATCGTTATGTTAGGGCCAATGCTACTTGAATCGATCTGATCGATGAAATTCGACAGTTTTTCGAAACCACGCTTTTAGAACAAATTCCAAAGAAAGTAAGCCTCACCAAATATCTTGCAAATTTGACTATGTTGTCTTTTTGGGGCACTCACTCATACTAGTCTTGCTCGCCAGTCTACGCTGCGAATACCTACAAGACCCCATACCCTTACACTATCGAATCATATCATTCACAATGAAAGCAAAAATTTGACTACTCGAAATATCAGAATCCCAAAATAACAAAGTCACAAAATAATCTTAATATTTACAACCATTCCTGGTAAATTCTACCCACCAGTGGCCCACTGTGTAAGGCCCAGTGGAGCTGCGCACACCCTTGCACCGTAGTGGCAATATCATATCGCCAGAATCAACCACCAATCCAACGTATCAACGCAATCCCAACATCCACAATGACCGCCGACGTTGACATGGCCGACGCCTCCGTGGTGGCTGCTTCCAAAGTACAGGATCCTCCCAAAGAGGAGCCCACGCCCGTCAGCTTAACTGAAGAAATCGAGCTGGCATTTGGCCTGCTTCAGAAAGCAGCTGCCAACTTCGACAACAGATACGTTTCCAAGGTGCACCGTGACTTGGGCGGCTTGAGACGCAGAATTGTCGAGGACCCCAATACATTGGCGCTGGTTATTGCTAAAACGCTTCCAGTGGAGCACCCATCCAGAAATACCCTCTTGAGCCAGTTACCAAAGACACAAGTCGACGCTCCCACGTCGGGCGATGTGCTTCCTGAAATCAATGTTTTCATGCACCTTCTTGTCCAGCTCTACCTCCTCGATACGCACGAATTGGACCGTTTGGACGAGTTCAACAAACATGTCATTGCCTTGTTGGCCTCCTACAACCGCAGAACCTTGGACTTTGCCCTGGTCAAGGTGTGGTTCTACGTTGCCCGTACACACGAGTTGAGAGGCGACTTGTACCTGATCAGACCGGCGCTTTTGGCCGCTCTCAGAACAGCCACCTTGAGACACGACGACGAAACCACCGCCATGGTGATCAACTTGTTGTTGCGCAACTACTTACTCACGCACGAGATCTCACAGGCGGCCAACTTGTGTGAAAAGGTTGTCTTCCCCACAAATGCTGCCAACGCTCTCACCGCCAGATACTACTACTACTTGCTGAGGATCAACACTATTCAGTTGGACTACTCGCAAGCGCACGAGTGTGTAGTGGCTGCCATCAGAAAAGCTCCCCAGACGCAATTGGCTACCGGTTTCTTGCAGGCAGCCACCAAATTGAATATCATCATTGAATTGTTGATGGGTGACATCCCAGAATTGAAGGTTTTCAAATCGACGTCAGGTAACCTTGAGCCATACTTCCAGGTGACGAAAGCAGTGCGTCTCGGTGACTTGAAGCTCTTTGGAGAGGTGTTGAACAAGTATGAAGCTGTTTTCGTCAAGGACGACAACTTCACGTTGGTGTCGCGGTTGCGTCAAAATGTCATCAAGACCGGTATCAGAGTGATCTCACTCTCGTACTCCAAGATTTCCTTGAGAGACATTTGCATCAAGTTGCACCTTGATTCAGAGGAGGCCACCGAATACATTGTCTCCAAGGCCATCAGAGACGGAGTGATAGAAGCCAGTCTCAATCACGAACAGAGCTACATGAAGAGCAAGGAATTGTTGGACGTGTACTCCACCAAGTTGCCCCAGGAGGACTTTGACCAGAGAATCCGCTTCTGCTTGTCTTTGCATAATGACTCCGTCAAAGCCATGCGGTACCCCTCCGACGACAGCAAGACTGAGTTGGCCAAGAACAACTTGGAGTCCAGAGACGACGAGATGGGTTTATTGCAGGCAATCGAGGACGGTGACTTGGACGACTTCATGGAGTAGGCTACATAGATCATCAAAATAATAGCGTACGCAGCCTGTAGATACTATCAACACATTTCGCACCCAACTGATTACCTACTACCACTTTCAACAACACCATGCCAGAACCTGAAAACGTGACTCTTCGGTTTGACCAGGATGTCTACGGTACAGCTGAAGACCCTTTCATGCAAGATGAAGAGAAAATCCCAATATCTGAGCTAATTCCACGTATATTACTAGAGAGACAGTCTTTTCTCAATGTGACTGAAGAACAACTCGAGGAAGAAATTGCCAACAAGGGATCCAATGACGAGGAAGCAGAGGACCATGAAGCTGCAGAAGCTGAAGATACCGAGACAGCCACTCAGCTTTTCCAAAAACAGAAGTTTGAACTTCTAGGGCACATCAACTTTGCCATGAACGAGACCTCACTCTCATTAGACTTCATTTCCCTTCTAATGTCTGCTGTGAAACCCAGCATCACAAAGTCGACGATATCGCCACATCTCAGTAAAGTGGCTCCTTTGGGATCCTTGAACTCAGACAGATTGAACCAGGATGCTGATGCTCAAGAACAGAAGAATGCAAAGGAAGCAAAAAGATCCAAGGCAGAGAACATTGGCCTTGGCTGGAAATACCAATCGCTCAATCACATCAAAACGCTATTTCAATCGGCCGGTGAGCTGTTGCGCCAACAAGTCAATATAGAGCACAACTACTGGAACATGATTAACCAGGTATTGGCTCATGACGAGGTGCTTTTCAGAGTCAGAGACCCATTGACGGGGAACCGTGCTATTGGTGTGAAATACGGCTATGGAGACTCTGGTCTGAGCTACTTTGACCAGGGCTTGGCTGTGCTTCGTAAAGATGAACTGACAGGAGAACTTACATTTAGCCCTATTATGACGGGCAACCACAAGCTCAGTCTCAAGTCGAATAAATACACTCGAGTGAGGATATTGAGCAAGTTTGATGACGATTTTGTGTTGACTGGTCAGTCTGTGTTTGAGAAGAGCGTGTTGGAGGAAAAAAGCCAGTACAGAGTGATCAACGATATTGAGAAGGCCCGGTACTTTCTTTTTGAGGATGACCTCTTGTATCATCTCATTAGGGAGGCCAAGTATCTTATCAACTATAATGTGTCAATTATCTCGAACAAGGTGATTATCGAGATCCACGATCTGGTGATCGAGATCGAGTCGGTCATCTTTGATGAGAACAATGAAGAGGAGCTCGAAAACGCTTACCAGAACATCAACAAGGAATCTTCAAAAAATAACGAAAAAGCACAAGCAATCCTTACCTTCCTTAAGCTAATGTTGTGCTGCTACTACAAGTACAACCTCGAATTGAAGCAGAAGATTCCAACCTCATTCACCAAGTGGAAGCAAAACAACTCGCATCCGTTGATCCTCCGTCCGCTCATAGGACACATAAGGCATGAGATCAACGTCAGGAACATGCACACAATCATTAACAAGATCTACAAAAAGCTCAATCTGGAGGAGTTCTCATACGAGATAATCGAGGACAAGTACCTCAACCTCCGTAAGGGAAGTCCTGTCAAGAACCCTTTCCAAAAAGCGGTGGAGAAGCCACTTTCGAAATTCAAGGTTATTCTACAAAAACTCAAGACCAAAGAGCACCTCTTGGTCGAGCTTGATGTTACGGCTGGAGACATTTTCGTCAATTTGATCATGAATTTGACTGTTTCTAAATATGCCAACATCGAGGACCTTCAACAAAACCAGCTGGGCACGAACGTGCTCCAGTTGTCATTCACGGACATTTTTGAGATCGAAGAGAGCTTGAACTGGACCGTTCTTAACTTTGTCCAGAGCTAAAGAGGCACGACTTGCGCGTCGGCGGTCTTTCTAAGCTCTTCACCGTGCTCCTCAAGATAAGTCTTGACACGCGTGTACTTTTCGGTCTTCAAGTTGTTGTAGATCAAGAAGTTGAGCCAGATTTCCAAAAATGCAAAAGTGAAGACGAGGTTGTTGGCAACCAAGCCGTAGTTGGAAGAAATGCAGAAAGCGCCCAAGACGAAGTTGAACATCAAACGCACGGGCACGAGGTTTTCAAAATAGGGAATGTTCTCCGACAAGAGGGGAACCAAGTCACTCAAGGCGTAGCTTGAAAGGAACACGGCAATGAGACCGAAAAGTGGGTTGGTGGTGGTCACCTGGATGGTAGGCAAACGCATAGCCTGGCCCAAAAGAATGGAAAAGTTGGCGTTGGTGAGAGCCAAGGGGTTCTTAAGGAGCATGAAAGACAACCATAGCAAGAAGGCTATGCGGATGTATAGCACGATGTTGGCGGTCAAAAATTGCATGGCAAGGAAGAGTAGTATGTGAGTTGCGATGCGTCGCGAACTCTAAGTACGCGAGGTGGAGCCGGCCTAATGTATGAGAGTTGGATTAAATTTTTTGTTGTAGGTAAGTAATGGAATGGTGAATGAAGAGAAGTGAGGGATATATGTTTTGTTAGTATATTGGAATGTTTTGTGATTTATAAGCTGACTAATGTTTGTGAGATATGGGTGATATTGCGGAACTGAGGCAAATTGTTAGAAACACCCACTACTTTTAAACTAAAGCCATGAGTAATAAATATAAAAACACATTAAAGCACCGATTTCAAGAAGAAATTGGACGAGTACTATCCTCGAAGGGTAAAATGGGAGATTTTTGGTGCTTCGATCACTTCGCTACTGACGAAATGCACCATACTAAGAATGTGTGGTACTGGGGCACCAAATCCTTGAAGAAGAGTGTTAAATTTCACAGATTACTGCAATTTAGCGTCTATCCTTTCCATGCTGACCATATACATTGTGGTTACCAGATCATTGCCTCTGTTTGTGGCCTTGACTCGCGATTTGCAACCATTCTAGTTAACCTCCCACAAACCCGTCTTCTTCTTGAACTCCCTTCGATTTCAAGATCAAACATCTCTTATTTTCATCAGTTCAAATAATCAATTCCCTTTTCTCCCAGTATGGTCTTCGTCTCTCTCATGAAATGGTTCCGCTCCAAGCTTGGATCCAAAAGCTCTGAGGACAGAGCAGAAGTCCCTTCAAGCAACGAACCAAATGCTGAAGGTGGCGGTTATGAAGCTGCAAAAGAACCAGGAAGCAGCACCAGCCTTAGAGCTGCTATTCGAAAATCCAAGGCTTCGTCCAATCGGTCAAGGCTTCTTTCCGATATGGATGTTGCTTTCGGCACCCGTTTGGGGTAAGCGTTCTACGGCTTCCTGGAATCCAGAGAAGGAGTTATTTAATGCAAAACTGTTTCAATACACCAAGTTGTAGGAAACTTCGATCATTTGGTGGTCCATTGCTCTAGCCCGTATTGTCCCCATAGTATGTCGCATTTTGCACCCATTCACATCTGGCGACAAAGCACCAGTTTCAAAAAGGGAAGCCCTGTAAGGTATCATTTGAAGGCGATCTTGTAAATATTTCAATCGATTCGAACCCAAAACGTTTCGATGACCCTATTTTCCACGTCTAAGCACCCTTCTGTTCAACACAAGACCCCAATTATGCAACCAGACAAGGCCAATTCCTGCCCCAAAAAAGCCAATCATACAATTCACTCAATCTTCGAAAACCAATTCATCAAAGCTCTCCAAAACTCCATCCCAATAAACCCATTTAGTGCCCTCCACTTCCTACCCTGTGGTGCCTCCTGCGTGGAGCCTCGCGACCACGTCAAAGTGTTTAGCGTTTCTCGTTTCTATAACCAATACCTACTTCTCCAGAAACCACCAATGCACTTCTTCAAAGCCGCCGCGTGGCTTCCGCTTCTAGCAGGCGCCTTGTCATACTCCATCAAGTCGGGCCTGGTTTCCGTGAACGGCAATAAGGCCTTTGACATTGAGCCCAAATCCGACACCGTCCATAGAGTTACCCTCGATTCTGTCAGAGACAAGTTGGCACTCACTGTCGAGCTCAAGGGTGCTGAAACCCAGCCTCACCAGTTGAACTACGTCTTCTCCAACGATGCCGGTTTGGACCACGCCATTTTCCCCAAATTCGATGCTAAGAAACACACCGTGTCGCTGCTGCTTCTCGTGAACAAGATCCCAGCTGCTTTGCTCCAGGACCGTGTTTTCGTCTACCTTGTTGCTGCTAGCGAGCAGAAGAAGGGCAACTTGTACACTTTGATCGGTGAGCTCATCCCCACTGAGGCCTTGCAGTCATCTGTCAACTACGAGGCTCCAGAGAGACTCGGAGCCCAGCCTGAGATCCACCACATTTTCAACGAGGACCCCAAGACCGTCAACCCTGTTGTGCCTCTTGCGTTCAGCGGTGTGGCAATTGCTCTTTTCCTCGGCTTGGTGGGCGCCTGGTTCTCCGTTGTGGGCAACTCGTTGTTTGTGGCTAACCAGGGTATTCCATTCAAGGGCGGGTTCCTTACTACACTTGCCCTTTTCGAATTCACCTTCTTCCGCTACTACTTGTCTGCGTCGATCTTCACCACGATCTTCTCTGTGGCGGCCCTCACTGCTCCTGCTCTTATCTTTGGTGCCAGAGCCTTGAAGTCCTTAACCAAGCAGCGTACCATTGTCGAGGCATCCACATAAGTTATGTATAGAAAAAGTTCAGTTAGCCGTTGATGTAGCCATGGGGTTGGTCTGAGTTGCTAAAAATGATACATTAAATATTTCATGGCGGTACCGATTGACTGCCAGATCTGCCAATTGAACCGATTATTATTCTTTATATCTTGACCTTGAGTCTTCAATGCTATCCTTCATTTATATCTTGACCTAAAGTCTCCAATGCTATCCTTCATTCAAGTTGCAAAAGAGCTTTCATTAGACCCTCCTACACCGTCTCTATCATTCATTCATTCTCTACGTCACTCGTCCACAAAGGTATTCTGCACCCAGCGCAGGTTCAAGAACGACCGTCCGTCCTCGCCCATCAACCCGTGGCTGCTCAGACTCACCGCAAAGATCTTGCCCTTGATCAACCCCATTGGCACACACCCCAAGGTCCGCAGATCCACAGATAAATTCAAATTGTCTCCTGTCACCCACACGTGGCCCTCAGGAACCCTAATGTACCGATTGTAGCCGTCGTTCAGCACCTGGTCCGCAGGCAGATACGCCAATTCAGAAGACTTGGACGGATCCACAAGCACAACGTCCCCTGGCATCCCCAGAATCCGCTTGCAAACACGAGCCTTTGGATCTGTAGGCTTGGCCATCACCACCACGTCGCCCATCTGTACACCACGTCCTAGACGGTAGCGCTTCAGTTCATGGACAAAGTCTCCACGAGACGCTATGGTGTTGAGCATGGACTCGCCTCGAGTTTCTGTGTATTCGTAGATGTGGACGTGTGTGAAGTGGAGGAAGGCTAGCGCCCGTAGCGCCCACAGTAGGGTGTTGTATGTGTAGCGGAGGGTGGACATGGGAGATGTGAGTAGTAGTTGATGGTGCGACTTGGAGATGGTGAGGGTGGATGAGAGGTAAGAGGTATTGGAGGTGGAGGTTTGTCAAAAGTCGAAAAGAGTGGTTTTTTAGTGGTCGATTTGGGTTGTGAATGTTGGTTTTAGTTGATGGTGAGATGTATATGTTGGAAAGATGGTTACTGGTGGATCCCAGGGTCCTTGATAGAAGGTGGGACTACTGGGTTGAGATTGGCAGCGACACAATCGGGAGAACTAGTTGCATTTTTCACTATTGAATAGAGTTTGTAGGAGAGCGATCATTGTTCAAGTTTTTTTTTGGTTATTGGGCTACTCAGATTATCATTGTATTGTAAGAACCTGTAGTGTCATAAATGGCTGCGAAATTCTTCACCAACTGTTAATGAGGTGATGGATGATCTAGGTACCGTCTTAAGATAGGTAGCAATTTTTCCCACCCGTTAAAAATAGATATCAACCACTCGGAAGCTCCTCCATCCACTTAGATCTCCACATCAAAATTATCGATCTAACGGAAAACACCCAGATACCAAATACATGAACCACCCACTGCACTACACTGTCACCCTCCTGTCTCGTTTATGACGATGCTATGTACGGCTGAATCAAGCCCACTCAGGTGTAGGCTCGGAACGACGGCCTCCACGGCCGCCACGGCCTCTGCCACCTCTACCTCTGCCACGGCCTCTACCACGCCAGTTGCCTCTACCACGAGAACCCTCCTGGCCGAATGTATCCATATTGAGCGAACGCTCCTCGTTCCAGCGCATGTTGCCACGCTCCGTGTTCGAGGACGAGATGGTGTCGAAAAACGACGAGCTCTTGTCGTACTTGGGCTTCTGGTCGCCAGCGGTCTTCTTTTCAAATCTGGCATTGGCCTTTTCAAAGTCGAACTCGCCCGACTGCTCCTCGGGCTCTGGTCTGTCGACAGGCTTAGGGCTCTTTTCCTTGGTGGTGGCGCTTGGCTCGGGCTTGGTTCTAGAAGCTGGAGTAGGAGATGGTTTCGACTCAGGAGCCTTTGCGGTCTTGGATTCCGAGGAGCCGGTAGGAGCAGCCTGTTGCTGCTGCGCCACACCACCAGGACCGCTGGGAGCCTGAGAAGGAGCTCCTGTAGGACCAGCCTGCATTCCTTGAGTAGGAACAGCAGGATAGGTAGCACCAGTGTAAGGCTGAGGCTTGACGTCCTCGATGGCCTCGTCCAAAACAGTCAAATCCCTGACGTCTGTGCCTCTGAAAACCACGAAATCGTAAATATCAGCACCAGGCATGACCTCCATGTGGGCCAAACCTTGGGCAGCCATTCTGCCTTCAGTGCCAAAGGGACGCACCAGCTTCAAGGAAACGGTGGCATCCTCGCCATTGATGTTTTCCAAGATACCGACATAACGAAGGTTCTTGTTGGAAATCAACGAGATGGTTTTGCCAATGTACTGGGACATAGCAAACTGGTGTAAGCACTCGTTTGAGATCTGGAGTAGGTGTAGGTTGATGGTCCGCTGCGCACCCGTGCACCACAGACTACATCCACCATCACCAAGCTCTCAAATATACATATACAGCTAGAGGAATTCTTCACCATGTCCACTGAAGAGCCCTCTGCGTTGGAGACTGCTGAGCAGCGTGCAGAAGAGAACTTTCTCCAGAATGACGATGATAAGGAGCTTCCTGATACGATTGGCGAGGAAAACATAGAAGACGACCAGGACCCACAAAACGATGTTTCTGGCGTCGACGAGGCCCAGCCAGAGCCCCAGTTCGATCCCGAGCTTCCTCAGGAGGAGCGTCAGGAGTACGACGACGAAGACATCTACAGCATGCAGAGCCACAAGAATGCTCTGGGTGAACAGACGAAAAAGAAGAATATCAGAAGAACCGCCAAAGAAGAGCTGGCCACGCCGGCACCCGAGGCGCTGTTTCCTGCTACATACGAGGAGGATGACGGTATCGACTACCTGAACGAGGATCCTGCGGCCAGAAGACGCCGTTTGTTGGAGGAGAAGATGGACCAGGCGGTGAAAAACAAGACAGTGAGAAGAAAGAAGGCCGACGAGGACGACTTGGAGCGCATGCAAGACGACAAGATTGATTTCTTGAAGAACAAGATGATCGAGGCTGCGAACCTCGACGTGGAAAAGAACTCCAACGGGCAGATTGCCACGGAAAAGCTCAAGCTTCTAAGGGAGGTGATTGACACCATGAGCAAGGCCGACTTGGCCATTTCCATTTTGGACAACAACCTTCTTGAGGCCGTGCGTTTGTGGCTCGAGCCCTTGCCCGACGCCTCCATGCCCGCCTACCAGATCCAGAAAGAGTTGATCCACTCCCTCACAACTTTGCCTATCAAGACCGACCACTTGGTCGCTTCCGGCATTGGTAAGGTTTTGGTGTTCTACCAGCGCAGTAAGCGTACAGAGCCCACATTAAAGAAGATTGTCGACCGCTTGATCGGCGACTGGACCAGACCCATTCTCAACAAGTCAGACTCATACAAGGATAGAACAATCCGTTTCCACGACTACAACAAGCTGCGTTTCCTGAACCAGTTGCAGCTGAAGAAGCGTTCCAAGCAGATCGAGCCCAAGTCGCTTTACGAGCAGCAGGCTGAGCGCAGAAACAGAGCCGCCATTCCAAGTGCTAGAACCACGGCGTACAAGATCGCTCCAAGAGTGGATGCTAGCTTATTGGCCAGACAGGGTAGGGGAGGCACTGACGAGCGTTTCACCAGAATCAACCGTAAGATGACCAACTCGCGTAAGAAGCTGGTCAAGAAAAGCGGACCTTCCATTGAGGGCAAGAACCTCTCCATGTAATATAAAAAATGTCATAGTAAGTCGAGACGGGAGCGTAGAATAAGAAGTGGACAAGTAGCGCATGTATTTGAATGATGATCAGGTTATGGGCTTCAATCATGATATGAAATATTCAAGTGTACGACTTGCAGCCGGTTACATCACAGGAGCGCTTACCAGAATGGTAGATAGTTATCCAACAGGTGCATAAAGAGACCCAAAATAAAGAACCACATTACTACATTCATTCTCGTAGAAGCCTACTCAGATCTTCACCATTCATGATATTCAGATGGATAAGGCACTTTTTCAGTATGTGGGATCTGAGTATTCAGTCCAGGGCTTCACTGCCATGATCCACGCCTCACATAGAAACGCTGATACAAATCACAGAGCAATAAATGGTAAAGTGTTACTCATATTGGAATAAGATTTGACGATACACATCAGAAATCTTTTCATCAAAGTGTTGGAGCTTTAAGAAACTCACAGATCAGATCATGCAGTGTGTTGCACTCGTCAGTCAGCACTGAAAATGACGAACGCATAATCTATCCATCAAACTCTTGCATTCAAATAATATCCTAACTGACACTTATTTAAGACTTTTCGTTGAACGCTATAGTAAGACTTTCCTTAAACTGTATGGGCAGATCACAGGGATGGATCACCTCTATCGAGTACCCCACCGTCGATGGGTGAAAAATTACCATCAAGTAGTGAAATTTGAAAATTTACAGCTGGCTCTACATCACCAACCCACAGCAGCAAAACTGCGTGGCGGCCCGTCGGAACGTTATTATTTTATTGATATGACACATGAGGCAAGGAGCTTACGATCTTGGCTTCTCCTTCTTCTCCTTCCACAAAGCCAACAAGGAGACACCAGAAACCTTGACAACCTTGAATCTGACACCTGGGATATCACCCTTAGCCTTACCTCTTCTACCGAAACCGGCCAACAAGACCTCGTCGTTCTCGTCGACGAAGTTCAAACAACCGTCATTTGGCACGAAAGCGGTAACCTTCTTACCGTTCTTGATCAATTGGACTCTGACACACTTTCTAATAGCGGAGTTTGGCTGCTTGGACTCAATACCGATCTTCTCCAACACAATACCCTTGGCGTGGGAAGAACCACCGAATGGAGACGACTTGAAAGCGGTACCCAACAATCTGGACTTGTAAGCCTGGTCAGCCCATCTGTTGTTACGTCTGTGAACTCTCAACTTTCTGGCCGAGTTAAGACCTCTTGGTTTACCGTTACCCATGTTTGAAGAAGTTGTATGAGAAGGGAAGTTCTGAATTGAAGGTGAAGATTTTTGGTGGGTAATTTTTTCTCGCGAGCGCATCACGTGAGCTCGCTACGGAAGTGCGATGCCCAGGGGCCTCACTGTTCACGTGAGACCGAGTGTGGTTAGGGCTACAGCCCTGCGAACCCCCCAGCCAACCCTCCCACAATTCTGGCAGGGCAGGTTTTGGGGAGTATTTGATGGTTTTATGGGTTGGTTGATTTTGAAGGAAGGGGATTCGAAAATGTGGTGAAGTAGTTCAAGGGGGACCCTGTTTGTGACTGCTGTGGTCTACCGAGGACATGGTAGGAGAGTGAGGAGACCCCGATAATTAGTCTAGTACGAAAGGAAACCAAGTCATAGGTGTCGAAAATCTGAAAGGGTAAGTTATTAAGAAAGTATTAAAATGGTTTGATTGAGGGGGGCTAGTGTTGATTGATGTGAAGTAGAGGTCTGTGCTCATACGGCGCTTATATTGGGCTATCATGGTATCCCTAACTCTTAAAAAGGATAGCAGAAGCATATAGCTGTTGACTTCGCTGGGTTTGACTTACCTTAAGATCAAAAAAATAATGGTATGTTGTTCCGTCTTAGGAAACACTGTCATGACTGGGTGCAATTTATGGTTGCAAAATGAGCAGTGAAATATCACTATCTAACAGGCTATCATAGCTTTGAGCAGCTCATTGAAAACTGTGGATTGATTTGCCAAGCTAATTATGGGACATCTGGCTAATACTAAATTTCTGGAAAGTGTCTCGATCTCTGCAAATCTGGCTCTTCCCTTGCGTAAGAGGCTCATATCTGGTCTCCCACAGTCTTCACCAAAAGGCCACAAACAATGCCATCTAATTATCGAAATGTTTCTAGAAGCTTTGCTCTCCGCTTTTCTTACTCTATAATAGATTTTCAAGGTATAGCTTTTCGGAATACCTGTGCCGAGTCCGGAACCTTATGCGGCTTTGAAGCTACGAGACCACAATAGAGTGCCTAAGCGAGATAAGCTTTGCAGCTTCTATATAGTCCTGACAATTAGGAGAAGTTTTACTCAAAGCGAAATATTGAACCTGTGAGAACTCTGGTGTTATTATACTTTATCACCTCTGCTATTCTTATACCTGGGGACCCTGCAATGCATGCACAGTCTAATCTCAGAATATTTTATTGATGTACTGATAAGCTAAGTCTTACTCTCTCTACTATTTGAGATCGTCAAATAAGACGATAAGTCATGTCAAAAGCATCAAATCAATAAGGTGTTATTGAAATCACTAAGCTGGAACTACTATCCATCACTCGGAGATAGCACATTACAATTGACAGGATATGGGGCTCTCCATACTTAACGATATATTACACATTCCCAATCTTCCCTGGGTCTACACAAATCCTCTATAAGTAGGTTATTCCTATGTGACTTGAAGCAGAACGCTAGAGACAACACTTCCCGGTTCGTTCTCATTCGACGATCCTGCGCCCGTTCTATACTGTAACAAATGAATATAATGTCTTGCAGCTTATTTGAGAGCAGCCTTAGCCAAAAGCTTTGTCTTTCTGGACTTGAGCGCTTTCAAAAGCAACAAGAAGAGCATGTCGAGCTGGTCCTTGAACATAAACAACAAACCTTGCACGATAACACCCTTGAGCAACTGAGGTGCCACACCCTTGTATAAGCCTCTAAGCTTTTCGGTCTTCCACAAGTGGCTCAAGGCCTGTATGAAGCTGTCGAACTTAATGTCTTCCTCCTCCTCGTGCTTTTGCAAGATGATCTTGCCGTTCTTGCCCTCGGGGGCTTTTTGCAGCTTCTTCTGAAGCATGGCCTTGGAGACAATGAGTGGTTGCGTGGCAAGAGTGGCCATGGACTTGGCCAACATACCCAAGCTGAAGGATTCCAAAGGACCCAAGAACTGCTTGTTGTTGTAGAGCACCTGCTTCAAACGCTCGTAGGAGCCGTAGGTTATACTTGGGTTGATACACAACACCAAGGAGACGCTCAAACCTCTCCAGAAGCCAACAATGCCGTCATGGACGTAGATCTCCTTAGCCAACTGGAACAACGTACGGTGGTGCTTGTCGGTTTGCTGCTGCGTGGTGATGACACCAATAGGCATTGTGAAGAGCTGGGAGATAGCAGCAGCCAAGGCACCCAAAAACAACTCGGTAGGTGTGGAGTGTTTGGCATTGGCACCCTTCTTGGTCAATTGACCGTACACCCTCTTGACGATGGAGTACCAGTAAAAGTAGGAGAAGTTCTGAGCCGCTGTGCCCAAAATGGAAGAGAGAAGGCCGTGGTACCATCCCAAAACGCCCTTCTTCTCGTAGATCTTCTTCAACACATCAGCGGTGTTTTTGTATTTGAGGCCATTGTTGTTGGCCTTTTGCTTGAAAACAGAATCCTCACCCTGCGATGTGGAGCTGCTGAAGCCCGTGTCGGTCTCTTCACCGGCCTTCTTGTCATGTTTCTTGACTTGTGTTTGAATAATGGTTTTACTCAAATCCAAAGGATAAACCAAGGTATTGGCAATCACAGAGGCCATGGCGCCGGAGGCAGCCTTCTCGAGGGGTGAAAGGGACATGGTGTAGGGATTTTCTAGAAAAGACCTGGAGCCCTAATAAATAAATAAAAGTGGTAGCAAAATAGCGCTGCTGAGCGTGCCAGTGAGGAGGTTATATGAGGCTGCGGACCCCGGTTTCTTTTTTGTTCCTGCCGAGGATATCGCATTCCCCACATGGCCGCTTCCGGACCCCTCCTTTGGCAGGCGGCGGACCAGAAGGTTATTAAAACATTTTAATGAGACAACCCTTTAGAGCCAGCTTTTGGGAACCCGCCAATGTAATTTTTATCAAAAACAAAGGCCGTTTGAGCCTGCTAGGCTGCTTCTCTTCTGCGGTCACGTGACCAAAACTCTGGGTGCAAATCGCATTGGCACATTCTGGCGTGTGCGCGATAACATGCACATTTGGTCCGTGGTTGCAAAAAGAACGGTTTATTTAGCGAGAGGTTGGCATTTGCCAGAGTCGTTGGTGACTGGATTGGTTCATTTTTCCCTGAAAAACCCGTACATCCAATTAAATTCCCCCCAGGCGGGGAGCGGCTCCTGCCCAGCGAAGCTTCTGTCTGGTTTAGGCACCAGTCGCCGCTTGAACGGAACGATCAAATCACATTATCACCCAAACGGCCTCCAAAGAAAAAAACCTTCTAAAACCGGCATCAGCCAATCATGTCACCCGAAATGCACCACTATTTTGCTGCGTTTTCTGTGCTTGCTTGTTTTGGTTGAGTGCCTTGGCTTCTCGAGACATATGATTTTTCCGAATTTTGGGTTGCTTGTGCACAGCGGCTGCTGCAACTGAGACACCACAATAGACGAGTAGCCGAGCCGCTGAACGGTGACATCATCAACGTTTATTTTGTCAAGCCAATACCACCACGGTGAATTCAACGGTTTTTGGTTTTGGTTTTTTTGGATACTTCTAAAATTTTTTTGATCGGGCCCTGGGATCGTGAAGGTGGGCCCATCTGATTTCTGTAATTTTCACAAGACAGTCAAGAGGGCGCTCACAGATGGGCAAATCTCATGAGGCATTTTGAGTGGAAACTTTTAGTTGGCCATGCTAGATGCGTTTTCTCGATCTCGGCTGATTTCGAGGTTATTTCTTTTCCGTAGATCCTCAGCCTTAATCCTCGGAAGGTCTCGAGATGACGTTAGCCGGAGATAAGGTGTGAACATGACTTGGTTGATA
Organism: Candidozyma pseudohaemuli; assembly: GCF_003013735.1. NCBI lineage: Eukaryota > Fungi > Ascomycota > Pichiomycetes > Serinales > Metschnikowiaceae > Candidozyma > Candidozyma pseudohaemuli. Next base: position 85,497 of record NW_020194451.1, on the reverse strand, counting down.
GGAGGAAGGGAGATTTGATGGAAACGGTGAATTTGGAGATTGCTTGGATTATCGAAATGAAGTTCATTGATTGGGGTTCGTTATTTGCCGATTTTGGTGGCACCGCTTAATGGCTGCAAATGTGGATTCTACCATGCGACATATCCGAGACAGGGGAACCAGATAATGGACAACAAGCTTGTGCTTTTGGAGTAAGGAATCCGTAGATTTCACTTATTGACGAAGAGTTCGTGAAAAGCCCCTTGATGAATTTCACAAAAATTGATGACTATTGGTATCAGGATCCACTGCAGGGTCTAGCTCTAACATATCCATAGGTCAAGAAGCGATAGACAGCCTAGTAGCTTTTGTTTATCTGCTCTTCTCTAAATGTTCGTTATATCTTCCCCTCGGGATTCCCTCAATCGCCCATAAAACACCTTCATCAGACGGTCCACTCCACAACGTTCCTATCGGTATCACACACAAGTAATCCGTTTGCAATTGCATCAAAACTCTTGATTCGCCCCTCTCCCCTCTTTAACTCCACAACAACACCCTCTTTGAGCAAATCAACGCCTCTAACCACTCCGTCTTCTCCAAATACCCAGATTCCACTTCCATCAGATCTCCAACTGATAAGTGCCTGGCTGTATTTGTCTTGTGGCGACATGGTGTTAACGTTAGTGATGATCTGATTCCGACGAACACTATCACCGTCTTTGCCAAATTCCTTAAGCGAAACAAGCACTAATCGCATGTAAGGCTCATGAGAGGTACCTACTGCAACCAAAGGAACAGATCCACCGTTGTAGATTTTCACGGCATGAGGCGAGAATCCAGCTGCTGTAAATTCGGCATCATTCAAGGCGATTTTGAAAGAAAGGTCCAATTTGGTGTCGTTGATAGTGAGTACGTCCATGAGGGTCATTTCCGATTTTCCAACCACAACCACAAGCTGGTCCTGGTAGACGCATGCGTCCATACACAAGCCTCTATTGGGGAGCTGGTACGGCGTAAAGGCCTCCTGAATACCGTTTTCTTTCATTTCGTAAACTTTGACCAAGAAATCCCAACCCATGGTCACCAAGTAGTTCTTGTCATTCCATTGGACAGGCACGATTTCAGTGATTAACTTGGTGTGAATTTGCTCTTCATAGATTACTTCAAATTTGTTCTCCTCGTCGAGACGGCCCACATAGAGCTTCCCGTTCATACCACATAGAAGTATGGACGAACCAACTACCTTGATGTTTCTCACCACAGTTCCGATAACACGGGGATTGACAGAAACAACAGTATTCCTAGCCAAATCAGAAACTATAAGGTCCATCTTTGCGGTTGCAAAAAGCCCATATGTGGTCTCTTTTGTTCCATAGAAGGCACTTGCAACCACCAAATCTCCAACACCAGCTATGTTTCGTGGTGTGTTGGGGTACGGAGCCAGCCATTCCTTGAATTGGTTCTTTTTGAGCGTTTTTAGCTCCTCGCTAAGCAAGACTTCATGCAGACTTTGTGGTTTTTCCTCAATGCTGACGTACTTGAGTCTGTCGGTGATGATATCGTGGAGATCTTCTTCGTGGGGCAATTGGGGAGAGATTGGCTTTCCATGTTCGTTTTCAAAGGTCTTGAGAGTCTCTAGGTACCCCTCTTTTTTGAGGAAGTGGGCCACGAACTGATGTACAGACATGGCTTGTTGGATCAAGTAGTACCGATTTGGTGATACCTGCACGTGATGTCATTTCCAGTTTGGCAAAAATGACAATTGACTTCTATCTGTTGTTATAAAAGTCAGTAAGAGTAACTAGATAAAGAATTTGCTGTTTGTAAGATTTAACTTATTGTGTGTATGTTCTATGGAGTAGTATACTATGGGTGCAATGCCTCAGGGTCCATACAATACTGTAATGCACTGACCAATCGCTCAATTCAAGCTGAAAAACTACAAGCAAATTTATTTCTGAAAATGCTATTGGAATGCTATATATATGACAATGCTACGCTAGACGTGACTGGGCAAGGGAAGATTAAACTTCTTGCACATCTCCTCTGTCTGTGGATTAGACCAGTACTGAAGAGGCGGTCTCTCGTCCTCAAGCATACTGGGAGCCACGCGTTCGAAATTCGAAGACACCTCAAGATCTTCACCTGTGTACTCTTTTGCAGCCTCAAGAACCTTCTCTTCAAGCTCCTCCACGAATTTCACTCCACAGTGGCCTGAATCGAGTATGATTTGTGGATCTAGCGCCAGCCACTGGTCGGTATTCTCTTTGATAAACGACTCAACTATTTTCTGCGCTGCCAAAGCTTGCGGATCGTAAAAGAGCAGCTCGGAGTCTGTTGATGTGTGTGATCTTGGCTCCACATCCACATAATCTAGGAAAGCCCTTCGAGGAAGACACTTGTCTAGCGCCAAAAACGACGTTTTGCGGGTCACCTTGCGGAGCTTCTTGGGCGCTGTGTCGTCCATATCTAGCTCTATCTCGTTGCTATCACCATCCATGTCGAGACTGATCTCACTTTCGTTACTGCGATCATCACTTTCCTTGACGTCCTTCTCGAATTGAGCCGTGAATTTCACGTGTAGATGCAGCGAGAACCAATGGGGCGGAACAAGCTTCTCTAAAGCCGCTCTGGCTGCTGGAGAACCCAACTTGCCTGACTGCATGTCCTCTTTGAAGAACTTCTTCTTCCGAAGAAGGCTCCTTTCATCGCCATATTGCCAGATCCCCTTCGGCCAGTCATGACTAAGGACAATGTCGCTTTTCCCGCTTAAAAGCAATTTAAGAAGGTTCTTGGGCTTGACATGATACGCCAGTCGAAGCGATCCTGGATTATAAGGAAGCAGGTAGTTCTCCGTTCGTTTTTTGTAAAAGGTCAGGCCGTTCCAGATGCCCAGCATTCCGGATATACGGATCCCTTTAAACCAAACACTGCCAAATTCGCCCAAGTAGTAGATGTTAGGTGCAACCCATCCACCATATTGTAGTTCTCGGAGGTATGAGGAACACTCGTGATTGCCACCAATGAAGATAGTAAGAACAGGGGCCTTTTTCTTGCCAGAATAGTAGTCAGCAAAATCACCAAGTTGCTTGTATTTGGGAGGAACGCTGATGGTGTCTAAATCAGTGATGTTTCTGAGAGCCTGAAAATCACCACATATTATGAGAAGCTCAACACCAGGTCGAAGGCTCCTATATATGGCGTCTAGAGCTCCGTGACCACACCCTTCCACGGCCACATGTACCATGAAATTTGTTAAAAAGAGTGGGTTGTTGTAGATGTTGGATTGATGTAGGAGCGCTAACTACAGGACATCGCAGTATGGAGATCTATCGATACATATAGACGACACGCTTAGAACTTGAAAACGTGATCCTTGTTGTAGCCCAACTCGGCCAAAACACCAGAAACCTCACCCTGGTCGGTTGGAGACACCTTCATACCCGAGAGGGACTTGTACATTGGTGGAGGACCACACACAAAGATCTTGGAGTCCTTGGATGGAGGAGGCAAGTGCTCCTTCAAGAAGTCCTTGCCAATGTAACCGGTGTTGCCTTCCCAGCCGTCCTCAGGCTTGTCCACAAAGTAGTGGATCTGGACCTGGTCCTTGTGCTTGGCGGCAATCTCGTCAATCTCCTTCTTCAACAAGATGTCAGGAACGCTGGTGGAGGCGTAGTACAAGTCAACCTTGGTCTTGTCCTCTGGGTTTCTGGTGATCTCGCTGAGCAAGTGGTATAATGGGGTGATACCGGATCCACCGCCAATCAAAGAGATCTTCTCAAACTGGTTGGGGTCCCACTTCCACTTGACAACGGGGCCCTTGAAGGCAACGGTGTCATCGGGCTTCAAGTTCCAGAAGTGCTTGGAGAACTTACCGGTCTCGTAGGTCTTGATGACAAAGTCAATGGTGCCCTTCTGGTCGGAGTCAGAGATAGGGGTGTATGGTCTGATGACGTTGTTGCCCTTCTCGGTGACGTACTTGGCCATCAAGCAGGAGGCGGTGATCAAACCAGAGGTGTGCTCGGGGTCCTTGAGCTCGAACACGTAGTGCTTAGAGTCGTGGGAAACCTGGCGGGCCTCCTTCAACTTCAAGTCGATCCATTCGTCGCCACCGGTGAAGGTCTTACCGGTATCGTTCAAGATGGGGTTGGACAAACGGTAGGCCAAACCAACAGCGCCAATGGCACCGGCAGCGCCAATAAGGGGCCACAAGTTTCTGGAGTTCAATCTAGCGAGCATTCTAGGAGTAATTGCCTGTGGGGAAATAATCGAGGGGGGTAGAATGGTGGCGCGGAGCTCTCTTTTATATGAGCAATGAGAGTTTCTGAGCAAGAGACTAAGTGAAAAGACGATAGGTGGAGGGTTCGGCACCTGCACATGCGCCCCGGGGCCACCAAGGCCATTGTGGGCAGTCTTGCCTGAGGCATATTCCGCGCCACACACGGGTATAGACCCCAGGCCTCAAGAAAAAAAGAAGATGGAATAAAGATGCAGCGGAACTGCCCCTATTTATACTGGAGTCGGGCGACTCGCAGGGGGTGTTTGAAAAGTATAAATACCCCGAGTCCCCATGCTTTTGTTTTTGAGAGTTAGGAGACCGGACTTGTAGCAACTCTACTCCGGCCCCAAACAGGCCGGTGCACTATCAGCAACCGAGCGTACGACCCACTACGTCAGTTGACTTGTTTGTGTCAATTATTCTTTTCCTCAGTAATGTTCAAAGGGAAATCACAGCGGGAATTGCTCCAGGTGGCCAGAACCATCATCCAGCCATTGAAGCCAAATTACCACAAGGGCCAGGCAGGCAAGATCGCCGTGTTTGGTGGATGTGAGGACTACACGGGTGCACCTTTCTTTCTGGCCCATTCGGCTGCTTTGGTGGGTGCTGACTTGAGTCATGTTGTTTGTGAAAAGCAGGCGGCTCCGGTGATCAAGGGCTACTCGCCAGACTTGATGGTCCACCCGTACTTGTACGATTTGGAGAATGCAGACCTTCGCCAGTGGATCTCGCCCGAGATCATCGACAAGCTCAAGAAGAAACCGCTAGAGGAGGTTCTCAATGCCAAGGACGAGCTCGACAAGATCGTGGAATCGCATGTCTTGCCCAAAATCTCGGGTCTCATGCAGAGAGTCGACATGTTCGTGGTTGGTCCTGGTTTTGGCAGAGACCCACTTATGCTCAAGACCTTGATCCGCGTCATTGAAGAAATCAAGGTCGTGAACAAGCCCGTCATTTTGGACGCCGATCTGCTCTACTTGGTATCGGTTCGCCCTAATCTCGTAAAGGGCTACTCCAAGGCTGTTCTCACGCCCAACGTGGTGGAATTCGGCCGTATTTGCCTGGCTCTTGCAATTGACAACACAGACGATGTTGATTGTGCCAAGCGAGTTCTGAAGGCTTTGGGCCATGTCACTTTGATCAAGAAGGGCGCCCAGGAGGTGATTGTTCGTAACGAGAGCCACATAGTCAACGAAATGCCGGGCTCCCTTAGGCGTGTCGGAGGCCAGGGAGACACTTTGACGGGTGCCTTGGCCACGTTGCTTACTTGGGCTGAGCACTACAAGTCTGGCTTTTGGGATGGTTCAGGCAAGATTGACGAGGACGAAGCTGTGTTGCTTGCCTGCTTCGCTGCTTGTTCTGTGGTCCGTGTGGCCAGCTCCAAGGCTTTCTATAAGTACAAGAGAGCGATGCAGACCCTGAATGTCCACGAGTACTTGGGGGAGGCATTTGAGGAGTTGTTTGGAGCCTAGAGGACAATAAGTTTTCACGTTTTCGATGTTGATGAACAAAGACATTCTAGCGCCTTGTGTGTGTCAACATAAGGTCACCTGGAACTACTTTAGCTGCTGGCGGCTTGAGGGTCCATCAATAACACTTAGGTGTCGGAAGGGGTGATGCTGTGTATTCACCACAGGTTTGGTTTCTTCAGCTTTGAACCTGAAGCGCCCTAGTTGAGCAGATATCGCCCGCATCTCTGGAATATCTTCACAAATGGAACCCGACACCAGTCATTTGTCGGTTTACATCGTTAACCATTCCTGGTGCAGTGGTCAGGACACCAGCGGCTTGTTCAAATATGGCAATTGCACGCAAACAACTTGGGTAACTCAAGTGCAAGAACTATTTTTCGTCTCGTTATACCAGGTTATGGTTTCATGGCATAGGGCCAAAAAAGGTAACAATAAAGTCAAATGAGAAACTAGATGAGATGACCGTGAATCATATCATGGTCACATCAGCGTGTTGGGGTTTCCTTAACGAGCAAGAGAAGACAGTATAAGTTAAAGGCATAACCCCAACTTTGACGACCTCGTCAGTCAAAATTAGCAATGGAAGGCGATTATCTTTTCTTTCTTAAGAACAACGAAGACCAATGCTACCTTGAGAAAGAGGTAACAACAATGTTGGATGCTGATCCATCAACATTTCATGGTCATGACTCCAGCTCTTTTAAGGTTGGTGATACTGTCTGGACTATGACGGCATTGCAGCTACGCAGGGGCTCTGTGAGGTACTCAAAGAATCTGCTCGCCGTAGAAGGTGCTCGTAAAAGAGAAGGCATCCTGGTCTTGGGCTCCGGACCTAATTTCAAAGATGGTCGATGCAGACTTGTCTACTCCTTCATACATCCGTGGCAACTTGCAGTCGATCCATTCGGGGCACTCAAGAAGTCAGCATTTGTTTCAGAATTGGGATCTCAAGGCTCTATTTTTGGCTTTCGTTGTCTTCGAATGGGCGATTTAAGGATCCCACACGAGCCTGGCGTCCGAAACATACGAACAAATGCGTTTTATGGATGTTCAGCGAACCAAGTCTTAGCAAACTGTCCTGCGGAAGAATTGGGAACGAAGGCAGCCATAAATGGAAAGCTTCACTTTTCTTTGCCCTATGACAACCGCACTATCTACCCATACATCATTGTGGCGCCTTGCACAAAAGTTCTGGATTTTTTGGTGCCTAAATTACGTACAGACATGCCCCTGTTTTGCAACTGTCTAACAGGCTTGACGGTGAATCGCATCAAGGTTACTCTTAAGGAGTACACTTCTTGCAAAGTTAAACGAGGGTCTAGTTTCGACATCGAAACGGAAGTGCGTAGCATCGTTTTACAAGATAGAGTCTTACATGACAAGATTGACTGGTCTGATTTCGAGAAGCGGGATGGCCTCATCATTGCGACTCCACCGAAGAGCCTGTACTGTTGCTGGCTTCCTAATCTAGGACCTACATTCTTTTCCGACAATTGCACCCGTACCTACGCTATAAGGTTTTCCATTTCGGTAGAATGTACGAACCAAAGATGTTCTTCAGAATTCTGGGCTGAAATAAAAATTAATGTCGCAGTTGAGGACCATAATTCTAGCTTGCGACTTCGCCAGCCACAATTGAAGAAAGTTCAAGATATGGTGTTTTTCGATGAATGTCCATGGTCGCCATCTGTATTGCAGGATGTCAGACGGAGTGTGGAGAAGAAGACATTTATTTCCAAGCCTTCTTACTTAGAGCACCATACATGCTCCTACTTTCTGAACAATATGCTTTATACTTGCGTTACGATATCTTCTCGCGAGCTCAGAACGCAAAAGAAAGCTGAGCAAAGCTCTAGGCGGAGGACTAACGAGAAACTCATCAAGAGTCTCCCAGACGGTGGATTTTTCAGTGAAGGAAGTCACATCGTATCTAACACCAGCAAGAATCAGCTTTTGAAATCGCCGTTTTTGTCTCTCTTCAGCAAACTTGATGAATTGAACAATTACCAACCCACTTTCGGCAATCTTCATCTATACGCAATGTTGTCAGGAGGTGATGGTCAATTCTTTCCTGGAAGTAATCTCAAGAATGCACTCACCGTCTACATATCAGCCCCGCAGGTCCCGACTTTATTACTAAGGGCAATATCTATGATGATAGTCATGAAGAGTACTAGAGTGACACAGCAGAGTCATTCCGAACCCGAGGAGAAAGTATTCGAATTGAAAACGACACGTTTTAAGGAACCTTTGATACTCGATGAGATCGACAGAAATGTGGACAGTGAGCTCACGGGGGTGGATGGAAAAAGGAAGTGTGTCACAATCAAAATACCGGCTCATATAACTTCAGCCTCGATTCCTAAGCTTTTGCCGTCTGTGCTCTCCAAAAGTTTACATAAGGAGTATTTTATAGTTGTGAAAGTGGATTTGGAGAGGCAAAACAGTCAAAATATTCGCCTTGGCTTCTTCCTTCCCATCCATCCGACGCCCTCCAGGATCTTCTGAGATTGAATCTCGGAACAAGGCTAGGTGGTGAACTGGTTCGATCGGAAAGACGCGTGTGATTTCTTCTAATACTCTTGGAACGAAGTCGCATGTGGAACTGTCAGAGGGGAGGCTTTCACTATCATATCATTTCTCCTCGTCTTTGGGGCCTGTTATATACATGTATATACAAAATCAATACTGAATTGAATTCTTTTATTACATCCTGTGAAGACCACCAAGGGTCGAGTCGTGACTCCTGAACAAGACACCATAAAAGTCGAATCATTGTGCCTTTGAATCGACATGTTTCAAGAAACGCAGCTTTATGGGTCTGAAAAACCCTGAGCCTTTTATATGCTGTGAGCATTTACGGTTTCATGAGTGGCTTTGGAAAGCAGTTTTTAGGATCAGAACATTGATCCTGACGATGTACCATACCATGACACATTGACTTGACGAGAATTACAACTTCTGTGAAGAGACCGTGAATTAATTCTGTGAACAGACGAGAGAGATGCACTAGTTCGAGTCAATAGCTAAGAAAAAAATGATCCGTTTCAATCTGGTGCAGGTCCTTATCACAGTGGAAGCCGTCACTGCCTCGTTTATGATTTTGCTCGAGCATACTACATTTAATTTTGGCTCTAGCCAAAATAACTTCGCGAAAGTGTATCGCAACATAGAAGTTTCAAGTTCATCAGGTACTCTTTTTACCCGATTGAGTCATCCAAGGCATATATGGCTGCTACTACAAGTTGCTCTTTGTCTAAGAAAGAACCCGAGTCTCTTGTGATCTTTGTGAACTTAAACTTTGTTACACAGCGCGACGAGTGATATGAAGTCACACTAGTATCGCTTCGATCTCAAAGTAACCCTTGATTGGTATCAGTGATCCGCAAAATGATAAAGAGGAACTTATCTTGTGCTCGGGAAGCGAAGAGCGACTAATCAATTCAAGAATCACCGTCTCTTGGATATCTGTAACATGTTATATGAAGGATATTGCCCTAATGAGCGTTATGTGAAGGTTGTCCCGACGGAGTATTATATGAGGGGATGTTCCGAGGAGGTCGACCGAAGAGAGACTGCCGAGGTGTCGTCGGAATAATAACCGAGGAAGGGAACCTGTGGCCTTGGCAACCTGGCGTATATAAATAGGACGGCTCTGTCCGTCTGCAATAGGATCGAAGAAAGAGTATGTCAGTATATACAGGACATGATCATGAAGAGAAGAAGTCAAGCTGAGGAATTATCAGCAGAGTCTGATAAGGAGTCAGGTTCTAAACTTGATAAGAGGAGGTCCACTCTTGACACGTTCGTAAACCTATCCCCAAAGATCAACCATTACCAGCAAAAAGGAAGAATGGGTTCTCTGTTAGTCACGTGTAAAGAAAGATCAAACACTTCAGAGTCGTGCATATACGTTCAACACTTGTCGGCGATCACGTGATTGGAAGCAAAATCTATCCGACATATGATGCAAAACTCTTCTGAATCAATGAGGCCAACGATTGTTTCAGAATTGTGTCTTTCTGTCAACGTCGGTGATGGAAGTATGAAACATTTGTGAGACGCGAATCCTACTACAACAACTAGGATTAACGTTACATTTACAAGCTTGGCGACCGTGCTGTGAAATATCTCACATTTCCCCGAAGTCTAACATCGGTAAGTGGGAAAATAGCGTCGGATAATCGGTAAGTTCGTCAAAAATAGAGCATATAACTGACTATGAAACGAGGGGTTGTGAATTTATAGCTGAAATAAGTAAGTTCATTGATTACTCGCCTATCGAGCACCAGCTCCAATAAACATGCACAACCACTGCCGTCCCCTAAATGACTCTAAATGTTTCCATCTCGGACAGATTCAAGGGGAGTTCCATGACAGAGAGTAAAGATCTGCTTCGTATTTGAACTGACAAATGATGCGATCACATAGAGGAGGCAAAGAACTGCAACTATAGTGATGGTCCACTATCATCGATCATTATGAAGCTCGAGAATGTTTTTGATGAAATGTGGCTGAACAGAGCTCAAACATGGTCATTACAAATGTGAGGGATCTCGTTGATGTAGTGATATGTGACGACCAAGTCAGGCAACTTCTCTCTGCAAAAATGCAAACCTGGTGGCTGAGTTGCAACAAGTTGGACTCCTTATTTAGTCTAGTGGGGGACATATATCCCCACTAAGTACTATGCTCAAGCAGGGCTTCACTTCCTCTGTGATGATCAGTCGAAGACGTGTTTAAGGTGGAGACTACTGCGAAAAGGCTGCAAAAAACTCCACTTTGGACTATATAAGCAGGCCTTCTCACCACCGATTTGCCACAGTATTTTTTTTGTTTCAAAGATGTCTGACCGTAACATTGGGCAGGAGGATGTCATAGACAACCAAGGAGACCCGTTTACATCTCCACATGTTCCAACCAGTCCTGGTGTTGAGCGATCACAGACTGTGGATCCAAATCAGCCACAAACATCGTCATCTCCCGCCGAGAATCCTCGCAGAGGGGACCCACGCGAAGTGAAATTCGACGCTGCACGTTTCAATAGTATCGTCAAGAATGAGACGGAAGGCGGTGAGGCTGTTCCCTCTCTGGGAGTCCCTTCTCCGGAAGTCCCTTCTCTGGCATTGACTATTCGGAGGGGTTCTTCTCTGGGAGCCCCTTCTCCGGGGGTTCCTTCTCTGGGAGCCCCTTCTCTGGCATTGACTATTCGGAGGGTTTCATCTCTGGGAGCCCCTTCTTCGGGAGCCCGTCCTTGGTCATTGCCTTTTACGAGATATACTTCCCAGGGAATTCGTCTTTCAAGGCCCCTTTCTTCAGCCCCTTCTCCGCGAATCGCTTCAAATAGACACAGCTCTTTGAGATTCGTATCAGCTGGAAGTGCAAGAAGCTCGTGGAGCCGGGCTTCGGGAGAGTTATGGTACACGACGCATTTCACACTGCTGGCACAAGGAAAGAGTGTATCGCTTTTGAGCAGTGAGTATGGTAACTTTGCAGCTGTTAACCCAATCTTGTGGAAGAAAAATTGGTGTCAAGTACTCGAAGAATTGAGCTTCCTTGGAAGCATTTCGAGGTCGCTCTGTGAACAAGACCGTTCCTTTCGTGAAACAGCAAATGCATTTAAGTTGCTTCATTTGCTGGATATACTAACGCGAGGCTTTCACAGCATCGCTCCTCATATTGATGGAATAGGAGTCGAACCAGATGAAAAGGAAAATGCGAGTTCACATTTGGTCAAGCTTTGCAGCAAGAGGCTTTCTTGTAAGCGACACATGCACTATATCTATTTTCAATTCTACATGTCGCTTAAACTTCGGCTGGCTCTCATTCCTAAATGTTGGGCTGACATAAATGGGGTTGACATGCAAGTTCCGGAACGGATCCAGGAAGTCTGCGATATTATGGAAGACTTACTATTTGTGTCGTGGGCGCGAGGCAGAGGCTCCAAGCCGATTGATCCTGCACGATTCTTCGATCAAATTGCTGGGCTAGGCAAGAAAGATCGATCGGTAATTTTAAATAAGTTGGCCAAGGTGCTGTTGGATTTCGAAGTGGACCTCGGCTACTAGTCTCCTGAGAAATGCCCTGATCTGGTACATCAAGTTTGTTTACACGTATCCGCATCGAATCTGTAAAAGAAATCTATCGTTGGTTGGGACAAGCTCCCATTGGCGACTCTGGTAGACTTGCTTTGGAGAACTACTTGCAGTTTGATGAGCCAGCGAACATCATTGACAAAATCTGGTGCATATCATCTGGATTTGGCAACCCCAATTGGTGAAGAGTATCTCCAGGCTCTGGTTTGCTTTTGGTGTTTCATCAGCTGTGCCGCTCACAATTCTTCTTCCAAGATATATTTTCCATCGACACCAGTAGTGAGCTTGTTAGAAGACTTGTGCATGAAGCAGTCAGGAGCATGGATAAACTTGCTTGGCTCGTTCACATGTTTACGATTAATCGAATACATTTGCAATACCTTCAGTTTTATCTGAATTTATTCATCCTTCTAGTTACATGATGAGCAGTTTGAAAAACGAGTGGAGGGCTTCAATACTTCTACCATGTTTACCAAGGAAGATTGTTTGGAAGAGTTCAGAGTCATTGCATCTCATTGTGGTGCATGCACCGAGGATACAGAGCGTCTATTGAATGCTTTGGAAGAAATTCCCGATATTATTACCATCCACTTATGCCGTAATCTCGTTAGCGGCATAACCAAAATGTCTAGGAGGAGTGGTATAACAGTCTTTGTTGTCTTTCAAGAAGCACCTTGACTTAGATTTGCAAACTTCCGGAGCAACTTAATCAATAATGGGTCCAATGTTCCATTCAAATTGAGCCATAGAGGGTCAAATGTTTTGGGAGCCCACTTTTGGGGTAATGCTGCGAAAATATACTAGGAGGGGCATTTTACTGTCGTCCTCCTCGTCGTTGTCATCATCGGATACCCGCCGAGGAGTTCATGATGAGTTTAATCGCATATTGTGCCATCTTCGGCGTCGAATTAAGCATTTGCTCCTTGCGTTTTGTTCCCAGAGTGGTTTCAGTTTGCACTGTTTGTTCGGATCATTTCTTTCGGCTTTCAGATGACTCGCCTATCTCTTGTCTTTCTTGTTTTAATGCAAGAAATGCTCACGGCATTTACGAGTACTCTACTGCTCGACTCAATGGCGTGGTAGAAATACATAATAAAATACAGATCGTCCCAGAAGGCCATTTCAGACCTTGATGGCATGTGGGTTTACGTCCAGAAATGTACTAAGATTCCCGAAAGAAGCCAAGCTCTCGAAGTCTCCAGTATGCAACGGATCGTAAAAGTGGATACCGGAGAACACTACAATTAGTTTCTTAGATAGAGTAGCTAATGAAGCACACCAGTATCAAGCACTCTTTTCACGAACGAAACCCACACAAGTTCAACATGTCACATACATTACCGTTTCTAGCAATCCCTCATCAAGGAATCATTTTTTATTTCGAAAATGAAGAACACACGTTCGCATGAAAGGTTTCACAATATACCCTCTACGTATGTCCGAACGTTTTGCACCCAAGCCGTTGTGCCGGATGGGACCACAGCATGCGGATCTACGGAAGCGGGGCAAATAGGACTAAAAGCAGCAAGGCCCATCCGGTGGTCCGAACTGGTCTCATAATAGAACCCCAGCCTTTAATAGTTTCGAAACACCGATCCAACTTTCATCCTCCGGCTCAAAGGCCCAACGGTCTCCTTATGATTTTTGACCACATTTCCTGCACACAAGCTCGTTTAAGGCCGCCATCACCCCCGCGCTTCAAGATCGTGATATCATCCTCGGAACAACTATATAAGGCTCCGATCCCACACGAGTTTTCAACGACAACCACTTTTTATTTATTACCATGGACGCCAGCTGCGGGCCCTCAAGCGCCCTTTCGCAGCTTTCAAAACACACCCAGCGTGACACCTCTCTCCAGCATGGATTGGTGAACAGAAACGAAAATCAGCAGCACCGACCAGGATTCAGAAACCAGCCGGGCTTCGACGCCCTGCTCAACCAGGAGTTTCAGAACTTCAGCGGCCGGACCAGCGGAGCACCAGCTTTCCAGGACCAGTTTGCTGGAGCAGGCCCTATACATCCACAGCAACACCAGCAGCATCGTCAACCCAATCAGAGACAGCAGAACCGGTGGATCCAGGACTTCAACGGACTTTCTTTGGAGAACAAGCCTATAAACGCTCAAAGCGGGCAGGGCCAGCAGGGCAAGTCTGATTGGCACAGACAGTTTATGAACCAGATGAACAATCAGCCCCAGGTTCAGCAAAACAGAGCCAACTACCAAATGGGCCAGATGGGCCAGATGGGCCACATGAACCAGATGGGTCAATACAGGTACCAGGGAATGCAGAACATGCAGCCACAGAACGAAAAAGCCCAGGTTGAGGCAGATCTTGTGGGAGACAGCGAGGCGCTTGATTCTCATTTTGACCAGCTCGAGAAGGAGCTAGCGATGGAGGAGCAGGTGGATTCTGAGGAGGCGCTGATTAGCGAAATCGACAAGGAGCAGTTTGTTCAGGCTGCCAAGGAGGTGCAGAAGTCCATGAGAGGTGAGAGCAACCAAAGGCTGGAGGAGACCACGCTGAAGTTCGAGGAGCTGAACTTCTTGAAACTCATGAACAACATCTCGGACCGTAAAGTGGAATTGTCCAGAGAGGGCGACAAACTCGTGGAGGCTGCGTCAGGTGAGGATATCAGACAACACTTGAGCGATCCTCTCAAGTACGAGAAGGATCCCAACTACCACCAGCAAGAACACGAGCCTCTGGTGCATGGTGGATATTCAGGAATGCTGCTCCGCCCTGATGCTGTGCCCGAGGCGACCAAGGAATCGGAAAACGTCCGCAACCATCTACCAGACCCCTTGGCCCACATCAAGGATGGTCTGCTTCCGGACAACTTGAGTGCTTTGCAAGCTGCCAAGATCATTTCTGGCGGTCAGGTCAGCGGAAACACATGGATGGAGGACGAGTCATGGCTTGGAGTTCCAGGAGGAATTAACAGCGGCAACAGTTCTAGTGGGAACAGTATAATGGAGCCTCACTGGCAGGAGGTGTACGACGATTACCGCCACGATGACGACTACCATTGAGAGAAATGAGACAACAACGATGGCCACGTTATAGAGGCGATCTGGTTGTCATGTCACGAATAAACGACTGTGCATACTGGAACGTAGGTGATAAGGTGGATGAACAATTAGTCTACAATTGGCTTTAGTTCAGGCGATTACACTATTCACCTTAAAGCGAGAGTTCCACGCTTTCATAGATGTGAATTTAATTAATGCTTATCATAAACTGAAGGAGAGAAGATAGATATTTCAGGTTTCTGCATTCCTGAACCATCAAGATGCAAATCAGCCCGCTACAGCCAGACCCTACCTTTTGTGGCTTATACAAAATAAAAATACGACAAAAACAAAAACCTTCAAACTCACCAAATCTTCACCCACCAAATCTTCACCTTAAAGTCACAAGACCCTTAAACGAAATTTCAATTTTATCCACCTAATACATCATCATACTCATTCCTTTTGCAACCATTCCTGTTGTGTCGATCTCTCCTGCGTACGTCACTTGACACTCAGTTATGAAACAGGTTACGAGGAATGCCCAGGCCACTATGGGCCCAACAATGGGTGAAAAAAGGAAAACTATTTTAGCCCAGACTGCATACACGGAGCCCAACGGTCCGGTGATGTTGCAGATCTTGAAATAAGGTACCAAAGCAAGATTCACAAGACAATTCAACAATTCCCAACATCAAAGGGTCCCTTTCGTTCATATCTAAAGGGGAAGAAGATACACGGACCTGCACAGGAGACGGACCACAGCAGTCCATCGACGTACAGCTTATAGTTTTCACTTATGCGGCCTGCAGGATACACATTTCTTTTTCCAAATCTTACTGGCCAGTTCTCTCCCGAAAAACGTAATGGTGCCGCCGTTACGTAGATAGTGGGGATCTAGAATGGCCGAAATGCCGCTAGGTAGAGCAATTCAGCAAGTAGAGATGGGATGACGAAGTTCGGAAAAACCCAGGGCGAGATCAGCCTCGGGTCAGTGGAGATTTCGGACTTTCTTGACAGCATCACCGAAAAATCAGCATGCCCTCTGTAAGACCAACCCCTCCTGCGGAGCCACTGTCGGAGGTCCAGGCCTGCGCGTTTCTTTTACCCACATCCACCACTGCCATTTCTTTCTTTTTCGTGATGTAATCACACATTGCTTAAGGCATCGCCGGCGCCGTCCTGCAGAATACATGGGCTGGGTTAATCCGGCCGCCGTTTCTTTTTCTTGACATATATAACTCCCCATTTCCTGCTCAATTGACTCGAATTTTTAGTATCACAAACATCATGACTGCTCCATACCCAATCCCAAAGCCATTCAGAATCTGCATTATCGGTTCCGGTAACTGGGGTACCGCCGTGGCCAAGCTTGTGGCCGAGAACACCGCTGAAAAGCCTGAAATTTTTGAACCAAAGGTCAACATGTGGGTGTTTGAAGAGGAGATCGAGGGCAAGAAGTTGACTGAAATCATCAACACCGACCACGAGAACGTCAAGTACCTCCCAGGCGTCAAGTTGCCTGAGAACCTTGTTGCCAACCCAGACATCGTCTCCACCGTTGAGGATGCTGATCTCTTGGTTTTTAACATTCCTCACCAGTTCCTTCCAAAGACCTGCAAGCAGCTTATTGGCAAGGTGAAGCCTACCGCCAGAGCCATCTCCTGTCTTAAGGGCTTGGAGGTTGACGCCAATGGCTGCAAATTGTTGTCTCAGTCCATCACCGACACTTTGGGCATCTACTGTGGTGTCCTTTCTGGTGCCAACATCGCTAACGAGGTCGCCAGAGGTAGATGGTCCGAGACCTCCATTGCCTACAACAAGCCAGACGACTTCCGTGGCGAGGGCAAGGACATTGACGAGTACATCTTGAAGGAGGCTTTCCACAGAACCTACTTCCACGTCAGAGTCATCAAGGATGTCATTGGTGCCTCCATTGCTGGTGCTTTGAAGAATGTCGTCGCCTGTGCCGCTGGTTTCGTCGAGGGCGCCGGCTGGGGTGACAATGCCAAGTCTGCCATCATGAGAATCGGTCTTGCTGAGACCATCCGTTTCTCCTCTTACTGGGAGAAGTTCCACATCCAGGGTCTTTCTGCTCCAAACCCCTCCACCTTCACTCAGGAGTCTGCCGGTGTTGCTGACCTCATCACCACCTGCTCTGGTGGTAGAAACGTCAAGGTTGCTCGTTACATGATCGAGAACAAGGTTGACGCCTGGGAAGCCGAGAAGAAGTTGCTCAACGGCCAGTCTTCTCAGGGTATCATCACCGCCAAGGAGGTGCACGAGCTCTTGGTGAACTACAAGCTTCAGCACGAGTTCCCATTGTTCGAGGCCACCTACAACGTCATCTACGAGAACGCCGACATCAACGAGTGGCCTGTTCTCTTGGAGCAGGACGCCTAAACCAGCATTGTATACTAGTCACAGATAGAATAAATTATAGAGTTTGAAAAGCAGTGTAGAGTTATTTGGGAGGTAACGATAAGGTTGGAACGAGGAAGATTTGACGAGGAGGATTTGACGAGGAGGATTTGACGTCGTCTTGGTGCAATTAGTTTCTTCACAACATGACAATCTAATAAATTTTAAGAAAATCCAAAATTTTACGATGCTTTCTAGATGGTGCCCACTAGCGGATAACTATAAGGTAAAATACTATACGGTAAAAGATAGATCTGCCTCATCAATTATAAATTGCATGGACTGCCAAAGAACGGTATCTTTATCCATTTCCCAGATATTCTCAATCCGGCTAACCAAATCCAAAAGTAAACGAAACACTCTAGGTTTCAAGTGCCAGTTTGATCTAAAAGTGCACTCAAATACCACTACTATCATTCGAGACCGACAGATCTGAAAAGTGCACTTCTTCAGATGCGATAGCTATCTTCAACAAAGCCTACGAAACACCAGTAACTTCCACAATCGTCCAATCCAATCACGGAAGACCACCACCCCAATGACATGTGACCTGGTCATCAAAACCAGATAACGAACCAGATAACGTGAGTTTGACAGATCTCATAGATCTAGCGAGACCCTCACTTCTCAACTCTCCACCAACACAGTCAACCACCTCCACCAACAATCCACCATCTCCACAAAACAAAAAAAAAAAAAGGAAAAAAAACCAAAAGAATCACCAAAATCTCCCCATCGAACCACAAAACCTCCATCCCTCCATCCTCCATCCCCCCATCCTCCATCCCCCTGGTCATCCCACACGCCGATCTACCTCAGCCGTTCATTGCGAACCCTTTTCGCAGCCATTTCCCTCCATTCACCAAAACACCTTTCCACACAAAAACGCCATTTTCCCGTGCCTTCCCGTCCCTTCCCAAAATCTCCCCTCCTCCCCGCCGCCAGTTCCCCCCACGGTCCAAATTTCCCACCGTTTCCCCGTCCATGTGATTTTCACGTGTCGCCCACACATGCCGGTTCGACCGACTCACCTCCAACCTTTCTCCACAAATCCACCCCAGATGACCGACACAGACGTGCTAGGCCACCTCCGAGCATACAAAACGCAGAACTACCTGCTGGGGCCCGTCAGCGTGTGGCACCGTGTTCCGGTCGTCCGAAGAGCCCTGGTTTTCATCCTTCTCTTTGTCGGTCTGGTTGGTGAGCTTCGGGTTGTTTTGACCAAGCGGTCGCTGAAGCTCCGGACGTTTCCAGGTCACATCTCGCTTCCGGGCGGCAAAGCAGATACAGGCTTGGAGCTGCCGTGGCAGGTGAGTCGCCGTGAAATGAGTGAAGAAATCGGCCTCAGCGAAGACAACGACTACTTGGAAAGCAACTACGGTTTCACCATCGAACACATCAACGAGATGCCGTGCTACCTTCTGCGGACGATCCTGGCCGTCAGGCCGTGCATTGGGTTTATGAAGTTTAAGGAAAATGGGCGTAACAGGGAGGAGTTGTTGGAAAGACTCAAGCTTAGGGTCAATCCGGGAGAGAGCTCGTCCATCTTCAGTTGTCCGCTTCGTGACTTTCTCTACCCTGCCGTGGAGGAAACCGCCCAGGAGGCGCTCGAAAGAACCCACTATTTGATCAAATGGGCCGGCATTCCATGGCATTTGCGTTCGTACACTTTTCCTCAATTGAACATCAAGGAGGCCGCGTGGCTCCAGGGCTTCAAGGATATCTCTGCTTCCGAGGAGGAGTGTTCGGCCGACGAGGACGCCAAGCTGGCCCAGACGCCGCCTCCTACTCCTCGAAAGAAACAGAAAAAGGACTTATCGTCTTGGGGCCAGCTTGGATCTCGTGTGGACGAGGAAACCAATACCAAAATCTACGACGTGTGGGGACTTACGGCGAATATTCTCCATGACTTGGCCGAAGTCGTCTACCTCAGCCATTCTGTGAATGGCAGACAGCTTGGAGAAGAGGAGCTCATACACAGTTTGTGGAAGCACGGGCAGCTCAAGGGCAAGGTGCGGTCGGAGGAGGAGGCTGCATTGATCTCGCTGACGCCTTCGGATAAGGTTTCATTCAGCGATGTGATGCCCCGGTCCGAGTTTCTTCGTCTCAAGCGGTTGTACAAGATGTAGGCCATCTTGAAGGAGGCAAGCAGGATGAGCCGCTAGTGATTGATGCGCTACAATTGAGGATCCTTGATCTTAATGGGACGAGGCCTGCTGCATTGAATATGGCATCATCAGCACTTCATGCTTCTTTAATTGGCTATGCATTTGAGTGAGATCCGTGACTCTCACCGCTCCCCTGGACGAACAACCGACACATCCAGCAATTTCTCTAAAACTCGACATCTCAAAACTTTTGAAGTTTTCGACCTTCACATCTATCTAGAATACATATGGCATGGGTGCAAATGTAGTGCGCACTGTACACAGCTGCATCATTATCACCACTTTTCATGAGTCAAGATCAGGACGACCTTGTGATCCAGCTTCTAGAGCGGCTAGATCGCTACGAAAAACTAGCCAATGACAGCTTTCGTGTGAACTTCATCACCGGCATGCAGCATCTCAGCAGAGCCAACTTCAATAGTGAAAACAGGAAGTATGGCATGGACTCGCTCGATCGAAGGCCTTATGATGCCTGTAAGGTCGTGGAGAGCAACGGAAGTTTTAAGCTTAGGGATAAATTGAAGGAATTGAAGGAGAAGAAAAAGCTGGAGCTCGAGAAGGAGACGCTGGATTCGGAAAAGGAGAATACACTGGAGGACCAGGCTCTCAGACATAGGAAGAAGGATTCAGCCAAAGGCGAGAAATCCGAGCCAAAAAGCAAAATAGAGGGTGTTTCTGAAAAAAGTATCGAACCTTCGTCCCTCCGAGACCCGATCTACCAATTTGGCGTCCTTGTGCCCTACCAATTGCGTAATGCCCAATCGTCCTTCAACGACTCCTTGACCGACATTATCACCATGGTGAACCTCCGGCAGGAACTCACCGAATTGATACAAAAAATTGAATCTACGGGTGCCGACAAATCTACGGACGCCTCCGCCTCCTAATATCTATAGTGCATGCATTACCATTATTCGCTGAACAAATCGCTATCGTTTTCGTAATCGCTGGGGTTGATTTCAGGAGCATCCGAGTCGCTGGCCTCGCTGCCGCTTTCTTCCACATCAGCATCGCCCGGGGCAGATTCGCCGTTCTTTCTGGCCAACTTTCTAGCCTTTTTGGCTTCCTTCTTGGCCAATTTCGCCTCAACGTTGGCTTTCTGCTCCTTTCTTCTCTCGGCCTTCTCCTGCTGTCTCTGCTGGTGCCTCTTCTCCAATTCGGCCTCCTCCTTCTTCGTCTTGGTGATTCTGGAATGATATATCGTCTTGCCGCCAATCATGGAGTCTTCGATCTTGACGAGGTTCATGTTGATACGAGGACCCAACTCGGTGAGCTTGATGGCCCTTTTTCTTGTTGTGGTGACGTCGCCGTCGGAATTGGCGGAAATGCCAGCTTTCTTCACGAGATTGTTCTGTTCGTTTTGCACCTCAACAACTGCATCGTCTTCCACTTCACTGTCTGAGGTCTGGCCGCCCACGGCGTAGGGGTCCAAGATCAAATCGGAGATATCCTGTGCTTTTGTCATGATCGGGAGCTTCTTGTGCGTCTGGTGGGAGTTGATCAACTTCTTGATGTTTCTGCTTTCCTCCACCATCTTGGTGTCGATGGCGTAGTGTCTCAATTCGATTTCGCCGTCTTCCTTTTTGCTGATGAGGAGAACTCGCTTGATTGTGTTGACCTTCGTCGTCTGCGGCTGGATGGGTGGAAAAAGGTTCTGCAATATGGTGATCATCAACTTCTCGTGGTTTTCAGCATCATTGACTTTTTTGAACCCGTTCATCACAAGCAAAGGGGGCTCGTGGAACGCAGCAGAGTCTCTGCCCACAGACTTGGGGTGTTTCAATATTCTCTGAACGTCCTTGACCAAAGCATACGAGTTCACCTTGAATTGAAGACATGGACCCTTGGGCATCTTGCCGATTCTCAAGGAGACGTTTCCTGAGCTCTCCGACTGTTTGAACACGAAAAGGTCCGAAACACCCAAAGGCCCGGACATCACCATGAAGTCCTTGAGCTTGTTGGCTTTTCTTTCTCGCAAACTGATGGCGGTATGTGGTTGCATCACAAATCTGAAGTCCTTTACTAGCTGGGTTAGGGCGTGATTTTTGAGCGAAGTGCCTAGCGAGAGCACCATGGAGCGGGGAATCTTGGCCAACTCTTCAGCCGAGGGGGGCTGGTGAGTTCTTCTTTTTGTTCTTCTTTTGGCCATGCTGAAAAGGTGGTTTCTGGTGGGGATTAGTCTGGAAAATAGGAAGCCATCGCGATGATAGTGGACACACCCGTACACCAGCTTACCTCAGGACATTTAACCCTCCGTCAATCCAGCCAAAATTGACCGGAATGGGTTGTAATTTGGGCAGTGGGCTAAGTGGACGCTGTAGGGAACGAATATGTTGTTGGTTTTGTTACCAGACGCCTGTGTGGCTCAATAGGCGGAGGGATGGGGTTGTCCCACCTGCAGTCCGCACCGATAAACAGCGATGCTCTGCTCAAATCAAAAACCAACCATGGCGATCAAAACCCAGCAGAAAAAGAAGGAGAAATTCACCGCCAAAAACAAAGATGCTCTTGCGCTTGCAGAGAAAATCAAGGAAAACGCCTTGAAACAGAAACTCGCCCAGAAAAAGCAGGCCGCCAAAGACAACGCCATCAAGCCAGAAGCCACAGAGGTTTCTGTTTCCGACAGCTCCAAAAAGTTCGAAACCTTCAGCGAACTCAAGCTTATCCCCGAGCTTCTCGAGCTGATCCAGCAGATGAAATTCACAAAGCCCACGCCCATCCAGGCCGAGGCTATTCCGCATGCTTTGGAAGGAAAGGATATTATTGGTCTTGCCGTTACAGGATCCGGTAAAACAGCAGCTTTTGCCATCCCCATCTTGCAGTCGCTTTACAACGACCTGTACCCGTACTATGGGCTTGTTTTGGCGCCCACGAGAGAGTTGGCGTACCAGATCAAGGAGACCTTTGATGCTCTCGGAGCAGCTATGGGAGTCAGAACCTGCTGTGTGGTGGGTGGTATGGACATGATGGACCAGGCGAGAGACTTGATGAGAAAACCACACATTATCGTGGCGACCCCGGGCAGAATCGTGGACCACTTGGAAAACACCAAGGGTTTTTCGTTGAGAAGACTCAAGTACTTGGTCATGGACGAGGCCGACCGTTTGTTGGACCTTGATTTCGGCCCTGAGCTCGACAAGATCTTGCGTGTGATCCCCAGAGAAAGAAACACCTACCTTTTCTCGGCCACGATGACGGGAAAGATTGAAAAGTTGCAGAGAGCCTCGCTCAGGAACCCCGTGAGAATCGCCGTTTCTTCCAAATACCAGACCGCCGATAACCTTGTCCAGCTGATGATGCTTGTCAGCGACGGCTACAAAAACACGTACTTGATCCATCTCCTCAACGAGTTCATGGGCAAGCTGATCATCATTTTCACCAGAACATGTGCCCACTCGCAGAGAACCGCCCTACTAGCCAGAATCCTTGGATTTTCCGCCGTTCCCTTGCATGGTCAGCTCACACAGTCGCAGCGTTTGGGCTCGTTGAACAAGTTCAAATCGGGAAAAGCCAACATCTTGGTCGCTACCGATGTGGCAGCCAGAGGTTTGGATATTCCTTCTGTGGATGTGGTGATCAACTACGACATCCCCACAGACTCCAAGGCGTACATCCACAGAGTCGGTAGAACCGCTCGTGCCGGTCGTTCTGGTAAGTCCATCTCGTTGGTGACGCAGTACGACTTGGAGATGTACCTCAGAATCGAGGCTGTTCTTGAGAAGAAGCTTCCGAAGGACCCATCTCCATCCAGGGACATCTTGGATGCTTTGCATGTGCATGTGGACAGGGCCACGGCCGAGGCCATCAGACAGACAAAGGACTTCCACGACAAGAGAGGCAAGAAGAAGTCGAGAGACGATGCCGACCGGGAGGAGAAGTAGGGCAGTTGAAGGAAATGGTGATTCAAGGAAGAAAATTCATCTCGATAGCATATAGTCTAATTTATGAAGGTGGTGCATTGAGCTGTTTAGTATGATAAGTGAATTTGGTCTGTGATGCCTCTTCTTGATATCTGGAAATCTGAAAGTAGTTTCGTCAGGAAATAATTTCATCTTTAATGTCCAAAATTCGAGGTGATCGAATGAATGGCGCCTACACTTTGCTCTCTAATAAAATTAAAATATATCCATAGAAGTGAACCCTCGGTCGTAAGTCGTGGTCGGCCATGGCCATAACCTAATCTGTATCTGTCTGTCAGTGGTGCTGGAAATGCACAGGGCACTCGCCGTAGCCCTTCTTGTTGAACCAGTCCTTGATGCACTTGTAGTGGAATACACAGAGGCACTCAAGGCGGCCCACCTTATCGCCTGGCCGTAGCTCTTCGAGGCAAATGACACACTCCTCCTCAAAGTCCTCCTTCTCCTTGAGCTCCAGCGTCACCAGCCCCACGGGAGGCTCTTTCTGCAGCTCCTGCTCCTTCTGCAGCTCGTCGATGAACTCGTACGTGGGCTGTGGAAGAGGCGGCACATGGTACACCAACATCCTGTTTCGGACGTTCAGCAGCAGGGCGTTGGGCGGCAGCAGGAGCCGCTGGTGGGAGCCGCTGAAGTCAAACCGCACAAGGCAGTCGCTGATGTGGAACTCCTTGTACTGCTCGTATTCGGAGTGGGAGGTGTCTCTGTGCTCATGGCGTGTTTTCTTGACGTACGCCTTGAGGAGGTTGGTCCCGCAAACAGGACACAAGTTTTCGTCGTTGTTCTCCAGGCCAACCAAATCGCCCAAAGGTGGGCTTTCCTGGCGCTGGACAGGCACTGTGGCACTTTGGGTGGTGGTTTCCTCATCCTGTGGCTGTTCTGGAGGCGGCTCAAACAAAGCCCTCCGGATCATCTGGATCTCCTCAACACACTCGTCGCATGTTTTGTAAAAATCGCCGTCCGCCCGCACCAGCCCCGAAGGCGTTAGAACCCTGGAGCCTGGGAACCACTTGACTTTCTGGCTGGAACACAGGTTGCAGACCACACGGCCACATTTTCTGCAGTGGTGGCGGCGGTTGAAGATGGTGAAGGTTGTGTCACACACGACACACGCCGTGACGGCGCTGTCGGGCTGCCACGAGGTCAGGGACATGGGAAAAAGATGTTGGTGATGGAGTTTCCTGGAGCTCCGCCTATGGGGGTGTGGTCTCGTGAGCGGTCACGTGGAAGTCGCGTGACTCCGAAGCCCGACAGCACGGATTTGCCCGAGACCCCTGGGTTTTTTTATTTTGGCGGGTGTGTTTTTCGGTTTTTGTGGCGTTGGGGTGGTGGCTTGCTGCGTCTGATTGGCTGTCTGATGGGTGTGTGGTGAAAAGTCAGGGTGCTTTTGATGTGGTCTCGCGAGGCTGATAAGGCGAAGTAGGAGCCTTGCATGAGAAGGTGATAGGGTAGGATTTGTTTTGACAGGGTGGGGTGACCAAAAGGAGGGTTCAGTTGATGGACGATTTTTGAAAAGTTCTTCTTTTTTTTTTGGGAAACTCGAGGAATCTGAAAAATCACCAATCTGCATGGACTCATGACACTGTCACACGAGGAAAGCCTTGCAGCACTGCCTCGATTGACCCACAAACCCAGGAAGCTGTTCACCTCAGGTGTTTCAAAATCCAAAAATACTCCAACAGTATAACCTTTAAGCTTTCATTCTCCGAAAGCTAGACGATATGCAACAATACACACTCACCGAACCGACGAGCCAATCACCAAAAACCGTCCATTGTCCCAATGGATCCAACAATCACCAACAATCACCAACACAAAACCACGTCAAAACCCCTGAAACACTCCTAAAACATGTATTTATCTCCGCTGACCTTTTTGCACCAAAACGGAATCCCACTTCCTCTCACTTTTCCTTATCTCTGCGCATCTCTTATCAGTTGCAGCCATTTCTGTCAAAACATGCAAACACCAGATTTCATCGAACACACAAAACCCAAAATTACCCGCTACCGCTCTCGCCAGGACCCTCTGGATCGCCCCTTCGGGAAAGTCCCGGTGCCGCTAAACCGCCATATCAACCGCCTTGCGTCGCCAATTCCGTGCTTTATCGCTTATCTCGCAGATAAAAAGCCAGCCATGTCCGTCGTTCCACGCCATGGAGAAAAAAGACAACCAATCCGTGGAGGAGGCTCTGGTGGGCCTGGGCCAGGTGGACTTCCACGAATTGCACATTGAAAAATTCGGACTGACCAAACGAAAACTCACCGCTCGCCATGTGCTGCTTATGATTATAGGCCAGCTGATCGGCACGGGGCTCTTTGTGGGTGTGAAGACGCCGTTGATGACGTCGGGATCGTTATCGTTGTTTCTTGGTTTTTTCGTTTGGGCGGCCTCCATGATATGGCCGTTGATGTTGGCTACTGGAGAAATGTGCTCGTATCTTCCGGTTAGAGGAACGTTTTTGCATTTTGCAGCCCGCTGGCTCGATCCGGCTTTGGGCTTTGCCGTCACCATGATGTACTTGTACACGACGTTGATGTTCATTTGCGTGGAGGCGGTGGCTTTTGCTTCTGTGGCTGGATACTGGACCGACCTCAATCCTGCTGTGTTTGTTACCATTTGCCTTGTGACGATTCTCTTTTTCAACGTTTTCGGGGTCAACTGGTACGGCGAGGTCGAGTTCTGTCTGTCGATGTTGAAGGTGCTTCTCATTGTAGGGCTCATGTTCTTTGGCCTCATCACCATGTGTGGAGGTAATCCTCAAGGAGACGCCTATGGGTTTCGAAACTGGAACGAGGGTGGGCTTTTCAAGGAGTACCTTGTTCCTGGAGCCACAGGGAAGTTTCTAGGTTTCTGGAACGTCATGATCTTTGCTGCTTTCTCATGTGGTGGTCCCGATATGCTCGGTATGATATCTGGTGAAATTTCACAGCCACGGCAGAATATTGCTATGGCTGCCAAAAGGACGTATGTTCGGATTTTCCTTTTCTACGTTGGAGGCATCTTTTTCATGAACAGCATGTGTGCTTCCAATAACCCTGACCTCATTGCAGCCAGTGAATCTGGAAAAGGCGGTGCTGCTGCTTCTCCCTGGGTGATTGGTATAAAATCGGTGGGAGTTCACGGTCTTGATTCTGTTGTGAATGCTGTGGTTATGACGTCAGCCTGGTCTTGTGGAAACGGTTTCACATACGGTGCAGCTAGATCTGCCTATTCTGCTGCTTTGGCTGGTTACATTCCAAAAGTGTTTTCATACTGCCTCAAAAGCGGATGTCCTATAATTGCAGTGCTTTTCGCCATGGCTATAGGGTGTCTTTCATATATGACGTCTTCACAGGCTTCGGCTACTGTGCTTGACTGGTTCATCAACTTAGCAACGACCGGTTTGCTCTGTACATTTGCTGTCATGTGGATGTGCTACTTCAAGTTTAGGAAGGCGGTCAAAAAGCAAAAGTGTGATTTTGAAGACCCCAAGTACTACAAGGTCAGCAGTCTTTTGCACCCATACGTGACGTACTGGGCTGCATTCCTCAACGGCATTGTGCTTTTCTTTAACGGATTCTGGATCTTTTTTCCGGGCCAGTTCAGTGTGGCCAATTTGTTCACATCGTATTTTGCTCCTGTGTTCTTTGTGGTCTTGTTTGTCTTCTGGAAGGTTTGGAAAAAGACCCATTGGCGTACTGACGAGGAAGCAGATATTACTTCAGGGAAGGAGGAAATTGATGATGAAGAGGAAGCTGAGGCACAGGAATTGGCTTTGAAGCCTAGACGAGAAGGCATTTTTTGGAGGGTTTGGTATAAGTTTGCTGATTTCTGTTTTAGTTAGAGTCTGGGACCGATAGGATTGGAATAATGATAGAACGTGTATTCATGCGGAGTAGGGTGTCATAGGATGAAGCGTAGTGGTCAATGAAAGCTTCTTGATGTTTTTCGTTTTGATAATAATGGGCTTTCGGTGTTCTTGGGCACGTTGCCGGTGATCAGTGTCCAAAATGCGTAACAGGTGAGCCATGAGGGTACAGAAAAATTCACATCCAAAACGCCACAAAGAAAAAGGGTATCTAAACGGATGAACAATAAAGCTGCCACCCATCTAGGCCCGTATCCTGTTGGACTTTGGCCAATTTTGCAACCGTCCTGCATATGCAGCAACTCACTAGACGAGCGGAACTGGCCAAAAACACACACCAGCCACCTTCCTAGACATGTCTGACCGTCTCACACAGCTACAGATCTGTCTAGACCAGCTTGTGGCGCAGTTCAATGCCACCGTGAACTACGTCAACACGCAGGGAGATTTGGCTCCACTCGATGAAGACAAGACCTCAGTGATCAACTTGGCTGCTAATGCCCCACTTCCAGGAACAAAGAAGGAGGCGGCCACAGAACAGGCTAGTCAGGCTGCAAACTCTGAAGCAAGCGGCGCAACGTCGCGTCCAAAGCCATCGTTCGACAGCGTCATCAATGAATTGTCCACAGACATCATACTCAAGTCACGTCAAATAAGCATGCTTATAGACTCGCTACCGGGTATCGGCACGCTTCCAGAGACGCAGCTCAAGATCATCGGAGATCTAGTGGATGAGCTAGATGAGGTTGAAAAAGAACGTGAGGCCAAGATCAAGGAGAAGGATGAATTGCTCAAGTGGTGTGAGGAGCTCATAGTGGATGTCTCACACGGCATCTTCAAAACAAGAACGTGAACTTATGCATGGTATGCTGTGCAATCAAAGTCCCAACCAGGGAACCATCTTGCGGCCTCGCATTGTGCCCTCGTCCAGCTCAGGCCATAGATCAATGGGAAGAAGGTCACAAAACAATAAAGCGAAGCGAGCGCTATCAACGTCAAGATGACAGCACCAGATACACGTTTCTTGCTCATCTGGTACTCTGCAAACTGGGCGATGGCCAAGACCATGAAAAACACACTAGTGAGGTAGTGGTGGCTGTACAACTGCCTGTCCATTTGGAAGTAAGGGAAATAGTTCAAAACCCAGCCAAGAAGGAAGCTGGCGGTCGAGTAATAGTACACTGTCGTTGGTACGGCTTCCACGGGGATGTGGAACGGATTCAAGTGCTTGAGCACATAGAAACCGAACTTAATAGAAAACGACACAATCAAGAAGATGCCCAAGTAGTGAATGGCGATATTGCCAATGGAGTAGACGTTGCTACCGGGTTCGTCCGATAATGTTTTGTCGGCGCTGCCACTTGTGAAGAAAGCAATGCCTTTGGTGACAAACGGCCATTCATAAGGAAGAGTAGCATACTTGTGTGGCTTGACGAATGCCTTGTTGAGTCTCCACATGGCGTTGTGATACTCAAGCAACTTCTCGTAAAGCAGCATCTTTGGAAGCTTCACGCGAGGGTATTTCTCAGTATCCTTGTCAATAATAGGATGGCTGTTGTGCTCAATGTACCAGAGGGTGTTTGGCATGGTAGGCTCGTTAACGCAAAAGACCTGGTACTGGTGGAAAGCCCAGTCTGGAAGCCTCGTGTCGTGACCCATAAGCACACAATTGGTGCCTCTGTGGACCAACTGGAACACAGACTCTGTAGCTCTCAACTTGATGTTAGGTAACTGGTTTTCAGCGTGAGGCTTGCGACCAACGATTTTGACCTTCCACTCGTAAGCGCTCTCCTGGGTGTCCGTTCTGTTGCCTTTACAGGAGACCTCGTTGGAGTAGTCGTGCTCAGAGTTTGGTGGTCTCATGTTGTTGGCACGCAAGTACTTGTGGGTGAATTTGTGGTACAACTTGACGTGGTCACCGTCCTTAATAGGGCGGAACTTGGTGTCGAACTTACCATCGTAGTTGGTTCCAGTAGTCTCAATGACCCACTCGTTGTTGGCATCAAAATCGTAATCGTACATCGTCACCTGCTGCTCTCCAGTGCCAGTTTTGTAGGTAAAGTTGTGGGAGTGCAAGTACAGGTTGAGACGGTGGTGCTTGAGGGTGATGGTGCTGCCGTAGGACACATCCACGGCCGTTTCCTTCATTTCACTTGAGTCAATGAACTGTGCTTTGAAACGAGGACTGACCAACCCGGCATCAGTACCGCCTCTAGGCAACAAAATGAAGTGGAGGGAGAAAATTCCACAGTAGATCGTCAATGGAACAAGCAAGAAAGCCACAAGACGGCTGAAGATGTGTTTCAAGAACTGCTTCACCAGGACCTCGAGATCACCAGAAATGAGGTAGATCTGGTACGCTGACAAAGCACCCACCCACGCAAGAGTGAACAAGCCGGTGAGCTTCACAGACGTGGCAAGTCCAAGCAGCATACCCGTGAGGAACAAATACCTATACCAGTTCTTCGAGAATGGGATAGAGACCTCAAACAGCTTGTAGAAGTACACGGTTGCCGCCACAAACGCCACAAGCTGGCTATCAAGCATAATGTAGCGGGACTGTGTGGCCAAAGAGTTCTCCACAAGCACCAAGAAGGCACCAAAGAACGCCACAAACGGTCTGCAGCATGTCGACCTCAAAATGCCGTAGGTAAGCAAAACGGTGATCATTCCAGCGACCGCCGAAACGGCTCTCATGGCCACGTAAGGCACATTTTCATCAAACGCGTCGCCGATGTTCTCAAACTCAAACTCTCCGTTCCAATTGAACAAAACGGCCACGGCGTAGAAGATGAGTTTTCCGAGTGGCGGATGGACATCGACGAAAAACTCTCCGTGGAAATATTTTCTTGCAAAACCGCCAAAATGCACTTCGTCAAACACAACCTGCGACGGAGAAGGAAGCCTGTAGAACCTCAAGACAAACGCCAAAGCAGCGATAAGAAAGACGTAGAAGTGGTCGAGTTTGGAGCTTTTCACCGCCGCGAGCACCTGCTCAGGCACCGCTGACGAGTAGAAGACCCGTTTTTTGCCGGGCTTGTAGCCTGGAGGTACTTTTTCCTGCATGCCTGCTTCTGTCAATTGAAGTGGAGGTGTACTTGTTCAGGTGGACCAGGTGCGGTGTATCCAGGCAGTGCAGGAATATCACCAGTGCATTGGAGGGCCATTGCACATGGCGATGAAAGATGGGATTTATTTTTTTTAAGTTCTTACCATTGAGAGTTTATGTTTTTATTTATTTTGAAGATTTTATTAAAACTTGTTCGGAGAAAATGTATCGGGGTTCCGACTGTGGGGTCTAGTAGTGGTTGTAATGTGATTAATTGGATGCCTTTTTAGAAGTCAAAAAGATTCTTATATACTGATTCTCGAGCAATTGACTAATAAAGTAAAGTTTGAGAGAATTGACGCTTTGTTGCCGATTTGGCTCGACTTTGTCGAATTCAACACCTCAATTGATGAATCCCATATATCGTATCCATAACCAACATAAAAGACAAATGCAAGTGAAAGCACCAAATTACATATCCTTTTCAAAACCAAACAGTAAAAGAAGCCTTCCTTCACTCAAATCCAACAGTAAAATAGCCCTTCTTCACCCAAAACGAAAATCATACCTCCTACAGTTTCTAACCAATTTCCTAGTAACCTATGTAGAGTCCACCCTGGCGCTCCTCAAGCTCCAGCGCTATGAAAGAAACATACTCGGAGCTCGGGTCCCAGCCGAGCTTGGCCGTGCACCGCACAAACCGTAGATTAGGCAAACGCTCCTCGGAAAGCGCCAACGCCAAGTCCACAGGGTCCACCTTGTCGTTCGTGCCGAGCATGCCGCTGCTGCTGATGAAGAGCCGCCGCAAGGGTCGTTTGAATGTAAGCGGAGGCAACAACTCGTCGTCGAAAAAGCTCTGCAGAAGATAATCAACTGTCACCTCGAGGGTCTGCAAGTTGGGACAATAAATAAAAACGGTATCGAGAGAATTGGCCTGGAGGCCAGGCATGGGGAACTGGATGCGGAGCGACTTGAGGTTGCCGCCGAGTTTCATGAGGAGATGCTGGAAACCCAGGTGGGCCACTTTGGGGCAATGGGCAAACTCCATGTGTTTGATGGACAGCGGGAAATCCGACTGGATGAGAAAGTCGTCGGAGATGCCGCCCGAGACCCGTAGAAACTCAAGCTTGGGAGGCCAGCTGATGCTTGAGTAGTTTTCGATTTCCAACGACGACCGTGGGAACAGAAGGTGGGTGAGCTGTTTGAGGTCCCGGATCGAGTGGAAGAGTTCTTCGAGATTGAGCGTTTCGGAAACCAAGCGGAGGTCCAAAATACGCAAGTGTTCACAGCTCCGTAGCGCTATTAGCGGGCCGAGGCCAAAACTGGTCTGTGGAGCTGTGAAGGCTTCAAGAAAGGGACGAGATCGTTTGAGGAGTTTAGCCACAAAGGCGTTTTTGCCCAGCTGGTTGACCGACGACAAGTCCAAGTCTCGAATGTAGCTGCCAATGGTGTTTTTCCCGGAAATCGTGTCGACAAACTGGAAAAAGTTGTTTCCGTTGAGCACAGGCCGTCTATACACCAACGGCAACGTGATGGCATAGAAAAGCTTCAGCAAGCGGAGAAACCGAGGCTTCAATCGGTTCTGGTACAAGAGAATCTCTAAGATGTGCACGATGATCTCCACCGGTAGCGAAAGCCCGCCTTTTCTGGATTCCGCTTCCTTCTTGGCTTCCGCTTCCCTGACCGCTTGTCTGTACTCGTCCGAATTGCTGTACAAGCACCAAAAAAGCACATCGACTTTTTCAAATTGCAGCCGAGGCCACACTTTGCCCTGGGGTCGCTTGTCCTCGGTCAAAACGAACACCTCTCTGATGTTCCCGTTCGTCTTCCTCAGAAAGTCCTCCCACGAGGCAAACCCACTGGGCGTGGGGGTCTGTTCCTCATCTTCTTCATCCGAGTCCTTGGCCGTGAAACTCAGCCGATACACATATTTTCGGTACGGGGGACGGATCTTTTTAGCCCTTCTTTTGTTGGCCATTTTAGGGCCAGTAGATGATGGTGAGTGTGATGCCGGCACACACGGCTGCAAACTGGGTCGGAGTGGAGGGTGTAAGGGAGATTGGGGTGGGTGATTTTCTGGGGATGCGGGGGTATTTATAGTTTTTGGTTTTGCAGAGGTTGTTGAAAAGGGGGTGTTTTGGGTGATTCAGGGTTTTGTGGGTTGGTGGTATGGTGGATGAGCTCCAGCTTAGTAATGGTGATGCGCAACAGATGAGGTGAGGTGGGCCTGGATTTTGATAGTGGATGGGTTTTTATTTGTTGATGGAGGTTATTGGGATTTGATTCGTAATATTAAGAAAACCTTGAAGATTGGATTTACTGGGATGTGGCTTATCGTATAGGGTGCTCGCTTATGTATGGGCATCGAACCCGCAGCAACACACTACAACCCATAGTCAGGTTACTGGTTTTACTATGATTTGGTCTAGATAAACTGAGGCTATTATTTTGGTTCAGATAAAGAGATATGTCACTACGGGTGCCATTCATCTGATCGCATATTATTATCTCCTTACATATGTTCCATGGCTTCTTCAACGCCATTGGCTCACAAAACCTCAACAGGACTGGGATTGGAGCGTGCTGAATCCTCAATCTCCACCTGAAGGAGCCTCAAGAACTTCCTAAGCAACTTCAACGTCACTCGGTCGCGGAGAAGGGGAAGTGAGTGTGACATCCGGTACTCGTAGAAGCTGATGTTCTTGTAGTTAGAGTCGCTCATGAACTTCACAAGGAGCCTGGCCGGCGCCGCGATGGTGATTTTGAAAATCACAATAGGGATGAAAAGCGTGAGCGAAATGTAGAGCCGTGTTGCCATGATAGGAAGCCTGAACAACATGAACACCACTCGGAAAGTCAACCACAAGGGCGTGAACACAAACACATTGGCAAAAAACCAGACGGTGAAAAGCTCCAGCATATCCATCTGGCGAGCTGTCTCAGCGTAGTGCCATGCTGACTCGTAGCAGCTCTCCTTGAGATTGGTTAGTTTTGAACGCACCTCGCTCCAGTCGTCTTGCACCCTCTGCTTGTGGAAATCGGTGATTCTCTCCATACGGCTGAGAGCTTCGTCGGAGTCGTGGGAACGAAAAACCTTGAGAGGCAGCACTGGCAGCGAGGGGGTCAGGGGCAGAGGAGTGCTCATATCTTTGAGGTGCAATTCTCTGAATTGCTGGCGGGTAAGGGAGAGATTGGACTCGGGGATGGTTATCCCTGTCACACTCACTCTACCTGGGTTTTCCTTCAGCGCTGGCTCCTCGAAAGGCTGTTCCAAGATTTTGTTCAATGGCTCGGTCTTGGCTTTAGCGACCATCAACTCTTCCTTCAACGAGCGCTTGACTGGCTCCTCGACGATACTCTCTTGGGTCTGTTCTTGATCTTCGACAATTGGCGAGAGGGTGCCCTGAGAGTCGTCCTTTCTTCTGAAGCTTGTGCCTGTTAGGGGAAACGGGGTAAACGAGACGGACTTTGGTTTTTCCGGCTTTGAGGCCTTCTTCACATCGCTGAAGCACGACTTTGGCTTCATAGCTTGCGTTTCAGGGATCATCACAAGCCGGGAAGATCTTTTGGGCTTCGTGGCTGGCTTGGAAGGAGTCCTATTAGCAGCCGTCTTGGCTTTCATGTTGAGCTTCTTTGGCGTGAAAGGCGACTCCACCTTTGAAAGCTCCTCCTTGTGCTGCTTTGGGCTCATTGTGGGTAGCTCCACGGGCGACTCCAGGCAAAACATATCAATGTAGTAGGAGAGGTTATTTTCGGTGACACAGCTCTCGGAAGTGGTTGTTTTTGCAAACGTGATGGACGCCTTGAGGGAGTCCAAGTACTGCAGCGCAAGCTTGAAGAAGCTCCAGACAACATAGAGAAGAATTGTTGAGTTGGAAAACACCTGTGAGTTGTAGATGTCCGAGGAGATCAAGTAGTTTCTTGTGACCCACATCAACGCAGCGCCCGCAACGGTACCACCAATACCGCCAAGCCAGGCAATCTGCTCAAGTCTCATGAGTCTCTGAGCCACCACCAAATTGCTCACGAAAATCCTTCTGTTGAGCGCCATCTCCGGTAGGAAGAAGGTCTGGCCGATTTCGATTTTCACCAGATTCACGAAATTCAACAAGCTTGTTCTCACCTGCTTCAAGTGTCTGACCCAGCGTTCTGGCCAGTTGGAGAAGAAACGGACAACCCACGCCACAAGCACCAAAGTGACAAGATCAGAGAGAAGCGTGGGCATGTGGACCTTTTCACTGCAGATCACCGAGGCAAAAGACGGGGCTAGAATCATGGCCATGGTGATGGTGTCGTAAGGGTGCCTTGTTTTGGGGAAGTTGTGCAGAAGCATATCCATAAACAGCTCCTCTGAGCCGTAGTCTGCCATTGAGGAGGGCAGCATCTGTAGATCGTAAATTGGGTATGGAGCGAATGGAATGTGCCTAGAATAGAAGTCGGCGTAGTAAGGCAGGGGGGTCAATTAAGTCAACGTGTCAAATGAGCCAACAATTAATAGAATTGAATCTTGAGGAAGAAAGACCAGGTAGGGATGGAAGGGAGACCCGATCTAGCCGTGTCTGATTCTGGATTTGGAAAAAATCAGGGGTGTTCCAGGAGACGTGTAGCAAAGTGCTGGATGATTCAGATTTAAAAACCCACCAGAAAAACCCAAAAATCAGCTTCTCTCGAAAAGAACGAAATGAAGTAAATTTAAAAAAATGGGAGTTCCAGGATGGCCTGGGTCCTGGGTCTTATAGGCTGCGGCGCTGCTGCAGGGCGCCCTTGGCGAGGATCTTTGATCTAGACAGGGCTGCAGGGCCAGCCGCATTTGGACCGATCCCGCCGGTAGTGTCAAGGAGACATGATCTGGAAAATGTAACAATACAACCTTGTTAATTGAAGCCTCCTGATTATGGCAATGTAAATTGTATGTTCTGGAGCCCACTGTAGCCCGAGATACGGGGCCCCTTGTCTTCTGCATCCACGGTACCGAGGCAGCACACCCGTACACCCGAAACAGCACCAAACCAGACCTTCACCAGAGGGGAACCACGATAACCATATTCCGTCAAGTACTACTTTTCTTTTTCGTTTCTCCAACTCTCTGTTTATCTTCTTCCGTTTGGTGCACGGCTTTCCATCCAAGAAAATCAACCGAGGCTAAGTCATTGTCTCGGATCCATGCGGCAAGACAGCTACTGCTTAGACACTTATTTCAGACAGCTTCCTAGAAGGGAACACCCTGAGGCTTTATCCGGGGTTGCCCGGTCCACCTACATCAAAAACGAAATATTTTCAATTGGACTAATTTCATCAACAATTTCAATCAAACATTTCAATCAACTAAAGCTGGGGATTTGTTAAGCCTCGCCTGGGAGCCTCATCTCGTACTTTGCTTCAGTTGCAGCCAAATCAGCCCATATCGCAAGTCGAGAAAACCCATACAAATTGACAAAATCCAGTGATGATTTTCTCCTCAGTTGCCTTGTCAACGGCCTCGGCGCGGCGGCTCGGCTGAAACAGGGAGTCGAGGTGCTTTTCTGGAGAAGCGTGTTTTGGCCAGACCGCGATGTTGATGTTCGACACGCTCCCAGGTGAAAAAGGCAGGGCATCGATTTTGTTGATTTTGTGATTTGGTGGTTTTGGTGGATTTTTGAATTTTTGTTGGATTCAAAAAAGACGATATTTGTAAACCTCCCTCGGGGTCTTCCCAATCGAGAAGGCAGATCACCGTCTTTGTTGGATCTGCTTTGGAGACGCACGGTCTGGTACAACTGAGCATTGTTTTTCGGAGACCCGCCAGGCCGAATATGGATTCCACGCGGAGACGGTGTTTTAAGGTTTCGGGGAAGCTGGCATAAATCCCATTTTTGGTTTACGGGGCGCTGTGGACCAATCAGGAACCAAAACGGGTGTTTGGTTTGGCTGCGAATTGGCTATTTCACGGCTTAGTTTTAGAGCGTGGCTGCGGATTGTTTTGCTTTTCTATTCACTTGTCACGACTTCGGGTGGAAGCTTCGGAGAGGCGTATTGTGATCTGGCGTCCGGAAGCGTCCTTGGCTCTTTTGCCTAAACAGATGCGATGCATGCGGGTTTTAAGCTTCGGTTGTTTTCGCTATTGATCCGTGTTGATTGTGTGGAGTGGCTTTGGACGGGGACGGGATCGGTGGATTGTGCTAGGGGTAGATCAATGGTCCACGTTGTGGGGGTGCTGGTGCATTAGATCAGGGATAATATTGTTTTTGGGCGGCTCGGATCGCAAAGTTTAAAGTGTGTTTGTGGATTTCCGTCGCTAGGAATTACGAGAGGTTAATCGAGTTTGGTTTGTTTGTTTTGTGCTGGTGATTTAGGGTACTGAGTGGATTCCGACGCTGAGAAGAAATGGATTAGCTTTTAGCGTTCGGTAGTATTTGGCTGGAGAGAAATCAACGACTGGCAGATCTACGAAAGACAACTTAAAAGGAGCTTCATTTGCAAAAGAGAAATAGGGGAATCGTCAGGGTGATACTGAACCAATGAATCTGCCCGAGTTCCATATCCATTCCGCTCGTGTGAGGTTACCCTAGTGACTTCCTATTTTGAGCAGAACTTCAAAAAATTCATTCCTTTTCCCTCCAATCTCTCCAAAAACACTAACCAAACAACCCTACAGCAGAACACTCCAGAACCCTCCAGCTCTCTCGAGAAATCACTCCCTTCCTTACGGTCTTGTGAGCTTCCTGCAAGGTCCCACATGCGTCTCACCCACTGGCCAATCAAAATCCACCGTTTTCCGTCATTCTCAAACCCACGTCACACATCTACCATTCCCCCCGTCTAGCCCTCCAAAATCGATCCCTCTAGAAGCATCTGCCTGTCTAAAACAGCCGTTTTGCAGCCGTTTCTAAGGAAGTCCGCGCACCCCGCGGTCGTGCGGTGACCAAGATCAAGGAAGAGATAATGAAAAAAAAAAAATGGGGCGAACTCAGCTATAAAAACTAGAACTCACCCTAATTTTCAGCATACACCATGGTTTTAGTTCAGGACTTGTTGCACCCAAACCCAGCCTCCGAGGCTCAGAAGCATAAGAAGAAGACCCTTGTTCAGGGCCCCAGATCCTACTTTATGGACGTCAAGTGTCCAGGCTGTTTGAACATCACCACCGTTTTCTCCCACGCCCAGACCGCTGTCACTTGTGACGGCTGCTCTTCTGTGTTGTGCACTCCTACCGGTGGTAAGGCCAAGTTGACCGACGGCTGCTCTTTCAGAAGAAAGTAGGCGCTTTATAGTTAGCATTGTACAATAGAGGGAGCCTGCCGGGCGGTAAGGCGTTGTATAGTTCACTTCATATACGATTCAGGAATTCATTTGTAGATGGAAGCTTTAGGCCTGTGATGGTACAAACGCCGACTTCAGCTAGTTCTGAAGTGCGGTTTGATAGAAGAGGAAGAATGGAACGATTATTGGTTTTCCTACATTTCGGGATCTCTGCCCTGTAGTTCATTATATACTTTAGGAAGCAGTATATAGTTGAATCTACTATAGTTGAATCTACTATAGTTTCATCTACTGTAGATTAGTTTACCCATTCCCTCCCTTGGTCTATTTACAAGTAATATGCTATTTGTCGAAGTCATGACGCCTGGTTTGCTGACGGTACTTCTTGGTCGAGGTGAACTTGGCAGCATAGATGTTGTTGAGTGTCGCTGGGTCCATCTCACTGTCGTCCTCAAGAAGCGCCGGGTCCTTGACTGTCATCTTCTTCCACTCCTTCTTTCTCTTCTCCTTAAGAACAATGTTCCGCTGCAGCTTGGCCATCGACTTCAATCTGGCCATGCCCTCTTCTGAAAATCTCGATTTCACACTTACAGTCTTCTTGCCCAACGGCCACAAGTCGCCCTGGCGGGCTTTACGAGCATCGTGGTAGGTCTGCTTGCCTGAGCTTTTGGGAACCTGCCAGGTCTCGATATTGCCTGAGGCGGCACAGACGTCGAGCTTGACGTTTTTCTTGATTTTGCTGGGGAAACTGATCAAACGGGGCCATGTGGCTGGACCTTCTTCCACACTGGAAGAATGTTCTCTGTCCGATTCGATTTTCTTGATGGAGGCCTCGTCATTGGGAGAACGCTGCATGATAAGGTAGGAGTAGTCAGCCAGCTCGGTATTGTTTCCGCCCGGTCTGCCGCTTCCTTCCATGGCCTTGCGCTCCGTTTTCAGCAATTTCGATTTGTCCCACAGCGACGCCAACTTCTTACCCTTCTTGAGCTCCATGGTGAACTTTGGTCTTTCCACCACGTTGTTGAACGAACAGAAGGAGAAACGGTGCTTGTGGTTGCGGACCTTGTACAAGTACGGGTCGCCCAATTGAAGAGGACACTTTCCATGGTGGGGGCATGGAGCCACGATGCTCAAGTGGTAGTCAACACCGTCGTAGCTGGGTTTATGTGACTCCAGAGGATCCAAAACCTCCACTTCTCCTTCGTCCTCGAACTTGAGATCATCTTCGCTGAGCTCGCCGTACTTGCTGTTCAAGTGCTCTTCGAGATCCTCATCCTCGACACCCTTCTCCTCGGCCTGGATCTTCCGGAGAAGCTCCTCTTCCATTTTGATGTGTTCCTCGGTGATGAGCTGATCCTCAGCTCTGAGTTTCTGTGGTTTCGGCTTGGACCCACGGATGTAGGGTCTGGGGATCTTGCCCTTTTCCTCAGTGTAGTTTTCAGGACGAAGCATGACTTGCCTGGCTCTGGCGATAATCTCGAATCCAAGCGGGTTGCCTCTTTCCACAAGCACGAGATGTCCACCTGGATTGAGCAAAGCCAACACCATCTCGAGGTTCACATCAACGTCTCTTGGAAAGCTGTGCTCACGAGTGAGAAGCGTCTGGTTCACAATAATCAAGTCGTACTTGCTCTCCGAAGAAAGCGAGTCACGAATGTTCGTTTTCACATCGATTTTACGGGTATCCACGGCGCCCACGTAATCCTTGGCCTTTTTTCCAGAAACCGCAGCCTGAGCCTCTACCTCGCAAGGCTGACGAGAAAGAATGATCTTGGCTCTTCGCTTCATTTCAGAATTACGGCGCCCAACGATGTAAGCATCCTTCACAGAAGGCTTGAAGTCCTGGCCCATAAGCTCATTCAAGGCCACCATGCCAGTGGCAGGCCCGTAGCCGATGTCCAAGACAGAATCTGGGTTGAAGGTGTCGACCCTTTTTTGAAGCTCCACAAGGACTTTCCTGACGTTGGCATAGTCCTGAAGAAACAACGCTGCAATGTAAGCGTCACTGTCGAGCCCTGAAACAGG
This sequence comes from Candidozyma pseudohaemuli, assembly GCF_003013735.1. Taxonomy (NCBI): domain Eukaryota; kingdom Fungi; phylum Ascomycota; class Pichiomycetes; order Serinales; family Metschnikowiaceae; genus Candidozyma; species Candidozyma pseudohaemuli. Next base: position 45,990 of record NW_020194451.1, on the reverse strand, counting down.
TGCACGCTGGATCTGCTCCTTCTCCAATGCTTGGTATATCTCTGCTGCTCTTTCTCTGATCAATGAGGGCACCCTCAAACTCAAGATGTTGTTGTTGATTGTCTTGGCGATCTCCGAGGGGAGCTTCACCACCGAGTGGTCGCTCTTTCCCTGTAAGGTAAGCGGATCTAGTCTGGCCTCTTCTGCGTTGTTACCTCTGATGTAGCTTCCATCCGGGTTTCTGTAGTCTGAGGTCTGAGGGTCGTGGAGGTGTCTGACGTAGCCAGTATGGATATCTTCGATTTCGCCCTCCTCCTTCCGTGGCTCCGAACGCACCACTTGCCCAAACAGCTCGCTGTGGCGTTTCTGGTTGAAAGGTAGGATCAGGTCTTCTTGCGATGAGATGGCCAGAAGGTTGTAGTTGTCGTCGTGGAAGGCCAGCATTCCTGTGTGCTTGAAGCGGAGAAGACAGGGCCGCCTTAGGGCCGTAGCCGATCGACGTAATAGCATTTTGGGTGGTTTATGGTGGCGTTGATGGAGATGGAGTTGTAGGTGATGGAGATGGCGCTCGTGATGCTGGTCATGTGACTGGAGTTCGAAGGCCTATCAGAGGAGAGGAGTTTGTCACTTTGAAAGTGGAGGGGAGGGGGGTTTTTGGAGGTTGGAAGGGGGTGTTGGCGGTAGTGATGGTGGGATTTTGTGTTTGTTTGGATTTTTGGGTGTTCTGGTGGTTTTGTGGTTTTGGTGAATTTCGCAGCCAGTGTGTGTGAGTATGGATGTACCGTGAAGGTAGCGGTAGTATATAGTGATTAGAGCTGAAGGACACTATAAAAAGTCAATATGGAGATTTTGCTGGATTTTCGAGGCAAGGAACAGACAAGAGACAGAAAAAAATGAGGAATGGCTCGTAAACGTTAGTAGGGTTCAAGACCATACATAGACAGATGACTAGCTCCAAGCATGCTCAAAGCTCAACAGCACTTGACAGCTTCCTAACGAGAAGAACACTTCAGAGGCGCTTTTAAAGATCTGTTGCTCCGCAATAATCTCAAATATCAGCTACTTACACTTCACAATTCCTTGTGGAGTTCAAATACAGCACAGTCTACCGCTCTTTCGCAGCCATTATTGACCGACCCATCCACCTGTCAGTCTGGCTCAGAACATTTCGCCAATTAAAGTTGATTTGTTTCGCTACAGAACTTGATAAAGCTAATAATCATAATAGAAGAATGAAGGTTATTAAAGAAGGTATATCTCAATTCGTGAACCCTACCCATGGATCGATCTCGCAACCTACCTTCACCATAACTCATCATTGAAAGGAACATTAAAAAAAGGAATTTCAGCACTAAAACACAAATTAATAAACCCCTAATAAAAGCTAGAACTTCCTCCCATGTATTCGCCTTCCCACTTACCCACCTCACATTCACCTACAACCGATTCGCAGCAAGCCTCTCCAAACATACCCACCGAATTCCCACCAAAAACCCCAAAATCCGTCAATTCCACCAAATTCCCCAACTACCTCCCTCTAACTCCCAAGGGCCCCCCTCACTTTCTCCACAAACCCTCCTTCCCAAAACCCCCAAATCCACCACCCTACCGACCAGTGAGAATCCGGCAGAAAATTAACACCAACTACAACTACAACCTCCATGCTGTCCCGAGCCATTGGTGCCCTTGTGGGCCTTGCTGCGGTCTACAGCGCTAAACCAGCATACCTCAACGACACAAAAAGATCTTTTTACGAAGACGAGCAGTCCGTGTACCCTGTGCCTGGAACCATCACACCTGCTGAGTCTCAGAACTTGGGTCAGCAGTACATTATAGAAGGCGTCACCGTGCGGACGACCGGAGGCGTTCAAAGCGTGATCAAGAGCGCCAGAGAGGCCGTTGTGGGCACCTTCACGTGTTTCGAAACATGGCTCAATAACAGCAAGTCCAGGTACATTGAACTGGAGAGATCGGTCACCGACACCTTCTCGAGCTTGCACGACAAGAAGGAGGACCTCCTTCCCAACTCGATCTACATTGCCGTGGCGGCCTTGTCGGGCAACATCTTCGCCAGAAACAGAGGCATTGTCGCCAGAGCCCTTGCACCCACGATACTCGGCTTGGCCTCCTTCAAGTACTTCCTTCCTCACACCTTCACCAACACGGTTGGGTTGCTCTGGAGAGTCGAACAGAGGACCTTGCCTGAGGTGGCACAGCACCAGGCGCTGGCTTACAATGCTGCGGAGGACTGGGTCAAGGATGCTGGAAAGTCTGCTGTTCTGGGCCAGGAAAAGCTCTCGCTGGGCGTGGACTCGGCCAGACGGAGATTGGCGCATGTTGCTGGATTGGAGCTTGAGCAGGACGTCACGAAGAAGGTGCCCGAGAAGAAGGTTTGAGTGGATGGATGGCTAGAAGCTGGGGAGGGTGCTCCCACTACATATACGGCCCGCGGCCAATAGAATGAGAATGAGAATGGTGGATGAGTAGTTGGTAGGTGTTGATGGGCGGTTTTTGATGGGTAGGTGTTGATGGGTAGGTGCTGAAAAGTGAGGAGGTGGATTTCATAGGTAGAGGGCTACTGATATGGGAAGGAGTGGTTCGAGGGAGGACACATACTGATGAGGATGTCCAGAGAATGTGAAGTCTTCCGAAGTATCAGTAGAAATTGTCATTTTCATGAATTTGGATATGGCCTATGTAAGTATGGAATTAGACTCTGGCACTGAAGTTCGTCTCACTGAGACAGCCTTAACGTCAAATACACATTATACCACCCGCTATTTCTAACTTAAATGAAAAACAAAAAAATTTTGAAAACTCCATTGATCTGGCACTCTTCATATTTCACGGTTTGGCCGACCATTTGTCTATATTCGACGATGTTTCAGCAAGCATACGCAATACGCTACGTCCCATGTGTGACGAGCTACCTCTTTCTGCATCATCTAACATAAAAAAACACCTACAAAATTATATGTTTAACGTAAGAAATAGCTTTTCAAAACGCCATGTCGACTAGGATCATCCACTTTATCGAGGACGATTACAACCAACTTATTGTCGAAGAAGCTTTATCTAGGCTCATCACCAAGAAACCTTCCCATTATGTCTCACACGAGGTAAGCAAGATAATCTGTGGAAACAAAACATGGAACGTGACGGCGCTTCAACTTAATGGTGCTACCAAAATGAAAGGTGAAGAAATGCAAGATTCTTTTATAAGACGGGCAAGGCGTAAGGACGGAGTTCTGGTTTTCGGCTCAGGACCCAATTTACATGATGGCACTTGCAGAGTCGTAGTATCAGTCTTCAAGAGAAAACAGCTCGACTTGAGCCATATTGAGTCACATATCAAAAACAGCTTTTGTGGGAGAGTCGAAATGGGAAAGTCGATTTATGCTGCAAGGTGTCTCGAAGTCGGGGGCTCCATCTTCCAGTATACTCCTGCTTTTGAGTGCAAGGCATTCACTAAATATTACCATAGCGATGCTCAATCCATGAAAGAGAGGACAATTGACACAGAGGACAACTCCATCATCAGAGGGAAGCTTGAAGTGAAATATGTGCCATTCAGTTATATTGGAACGATTGAAAAATATAACTTGCTATACCCAAGGCTGAATGTCAAAAATGACTTCTCTTTGAGGCTTGTACAGTTGAAACCTTCCTGGTGTGGGTGTATGCTGAGTGTTATGGCTACACGAGTGAAGGTTACTGCAATAGAGACAACGGCATGCAAAATTCCCTTCAATGAAGAGTACAGATACCAGGAAGAAGTGCGAGAAGTCATTCTCAAAGACGAAAGAGTCAACATTGTGATCAATGAACTGGACTTGAGAGGAGACGACAGGCACTTTGAATTGGATTCTTCTTTGTATTCGTGCACACTTCCCAACCTAGGCGTGACGTTCTTCTCCAGGAATTGCAGCAGAAGGTATGCTCTCAGATTCAGTATAACGCTAATGTGTCTTGAGCAGAAGTGTACCTCCACCTTTGACGTTACCATGGATGTGGTAGTACCATTGGAGGAGTACAAGAAGGAAGGTCAGGCGGTTAACCGTCTTGTTAAAAAAAAAGACCGAATTTTGATGAGGCGGTTTCAGAATAGTGAGGTGACAGTCCAGGAGATCAGCAAATGGGCAGATAGGGAAAAGGCAATTGAAGGTCGGCGAGCTCTATCTTCCCATATTTGTGCCATCTCCGGCAAAAATTACATTCTTGGAGTGTTGACAGTTTCTCGATTTGGTCCGGTTTCTGAAAAACAGGGACTGCTTATCTCTTCGAATTGTGACATGCACCCTGACGATTTAGATCATGTTGACTACACTGACGCTATTGTTTTCAGTGACGGAGGTTTCCATTTCCGTTCAAAAAATGTGGATGTGGAAATCACAAGATCACCGTTTTTGAACCTGGAAGGACCTCCCAAGGCACTTCACAGTTCCAGGAATTCTACCTACCGGCTAGAAGTTTGTAATGTCTCCTTTTCAGGGGAAGCGCTAAAAGATCGCTTCGATATTTGGCTTCACCTGGAACTGTGGGCATCAAGGGTTTATGTCAAGAATTTGAAGATTGTGCTTTTCACTAAAACAGATGAAGGAACAGCCCTCTATGTGAGAAGCATTGAACTACCGCAGCTAAAGTATGAGCCGTTTGAAGACTTTACGCTCAACTTAACAAACGGATGTGCTAAGTTCCCGAAAGAGGTTTTTCCGGGCATTCTGCCTCCTTTCAAGCCTACTTCTGTGACAAGCCAAAGCCTGTGCCACACCATAATATGTATCCGGCTTGAGGTCAAAACGTTCTTTTCTTCTGCAGAATCCGTGGAACTAATTGAGGAATTGGTTGTTCCCGGTGACTACGAAGCTTTGGTAGAAAGCTCCCTGCTTCCACCGTACGTGGAGGTGGATGAGAAGAGAACTGTTGTGGAGTGAGTGTTTGATGGAAAAAGCATTCCAGGGCGCCAGTTTTGAGCCGCCGAAACCTCGTTAGTGATTTTTGATTACCCAAAAAAATGGAGATCAGAATTGTAAAGGGTGGAGCACCTCGATCCACCAAAAGCACATATACCGATCACAGTTCAGGGAAACGCTGGAACTACCAAGGATCATAATTGAATGAATCGGCGTTTCAAGGTGAATATAGTATTTTCTGAAGGCGGGACCCCATATTTTGAATCAGGCGTGGAAATGGAAATTATAGTGCACCGAAGGGCATGTATGACCTCGTCAGGACGCCGAAGCAATAAAATGCAAGCCTTCGTAAAAAACACCACCTGGCAAATAAGTATTTAAAAAGCAGACATCGCAAGAAACTGCCATCTAAAATGCCGACAAAAGTCCTCCACTTCATCGAAAAAGATGAGAATCAGAGAAAAGTCGAAAAGACAATATCCGACCTAATCAACCAGAAACCATCAAACTATGTTTCTCATGATGTGAGCTCCTTCACCGAAGACTCACACACATGGAATGTGACCAGGCTTCAACTCAAGAATGTAACCAAAATCAAGACAAATCAGAAAGACTCCGATATCGAAAAGGTGAGACAAAAGGAGGGTATTCTGGTTTTTGGATCAGGCCCCAACTTAAACGACGGTACTGGCAGAATTATCTTTTCTACTGTGAAACGGAACCAGCTAAAATTAAGCCACCTCGAGGCATTGACGAGCGGGGGGTTCGTTGATCAAAAGGAAAGGTTCCAATCAACATTTTCAGATAGGTGCTTCAGCGTTGGAAAAGACTTATTTCATTATACTCCCGGTTTTGAGACCACTGCAGCATTCCAATGTCACAGAAGCCATTCAGATTGGATGGGAACTCATACAATAGATCGAGATGAGAATGGTTCGACAATTCGAGGAAAACTCAAAGTTACCATGTTTTATCTTTTAGGTTCCGATGGAAAGTGTAACATGATGTGGCCGGAAGTGAGTTTCGGAAACTATTTTAAAATTGAACTCCATCAGTTGAAACCCTCGTGGTGTGGGTGTATGCTGGATGTTATGGTTTCTCGTGTCAAGATTACTGCTATAGAGACCATAGAATGCATCATTCCTCATGATGAAGGATACGGATACAAAGAGGAAGTCCGAGAAGTAACTCTTCAGGACAAAAAATTCGAGACCAGAATCATGAAGTTTGACATGAACGGAGATCACGACGATAGATACTTCAAGTTGCATGTGAATCACTTCAATTGCACACTTCCAAATTTGGGTGTGACGTTTTTCTCCAAAAATTGCAGCAGAACTTATGCCCTCAGGTTCAGTGTAACGCTTACTTGTCTTGAGAAAAGATGCACCTCCACTTTCAATGTCACATTGAATGTAGCAGCGGTATCGAAGGAGTCTGCAAAGCTGAATGCGGTGGAAAATGGTCTTTTTAAGAAAAGGGACTATCCTTATATCCAGAGGTTTCCAAAAACGGAGACGGTAGCTCAGGACATTGACGAATGGGTACGAAAGAAAGCCCTAGCCATTGGAAACCTCACACTCAACTCCCACATATGTGCCATTCCAGGAGACAGGGTGATTTTTGGAATCATCACCATTTCTCAATTTTGTCACGATATCCAAACCGATGGCACCTCCAGTCTCATAGTGGAAGAGGACGAGGACGATGCTGTCGATCCGCCTGTTGATTACACCGACGCTATTGTGTACTGCAAAAGCGGTTTCTGTTTCCGCTCCAAAGATATGGAAGTGCAACTCAACAAATCGTGTTATTTTAGTCCTGCCGTGGTGAATTATTTGGAACAATATCGACCCGATGGAGACAGGTTCCGACTCGGATGGAGGTCCACTTTGTTTGTAGGTGAGTCGTTAGGGAACGCAACATCCTGGCTTTCTCTGAATAAGAAGGAAAGATCGGTTTATGTCAAGAAGATCAACATATCGTTTGTTGAAATAACACAGCGAAATGAAGGTGAAAGCCACTCTTACAAGGTGAATACCTTGACGGTGGTAGACAAGAAGTACGGGAGATTTCAAGGCGTGCCACTCAATATAAAAAACGGGCGTGCCGACTTTCCAAAGGAGTTGCTCGATGGCGTATGTCCTGAATTGAATCCCACTGTTGTGACGAATCTGTTCTCTAGAGAGAACTTTCTTGAGGTCCGACTTGAAATCAAGACATCCTTTGCCACCACAGAACACGTCGGCCTCAATGTAAGATGTTATAATAATGGGGACTACGAAGCTTTGGTTGCGAGCTCCTCCCTTCCACCTTACCAGGACAAGGGCGAGAAGCAGTTGGACGAGAAGCAGACCGAGAAAGAAGGGACCAAGAAGGAAGGACCGAGTAGTGTTTGATTTAATTGAAGGCTTTCAGAAGTAGTTCGTTTCACTTATTCCTTGGGTGTAGAGCTGAGGACCATCCGTATATCAGTCGTTTAGTCAGAGACTTCATTGAGGACCTTGACCAGTATAGTGTTTCAGGTATAGGCTGGGGTTCTTTGGTGTATGAATTAGTCAAAGGGAAGAAACAGGGCAAAAATGATTCATGGCATGATGTGCATCCATCGTACTGGTAAAGATGTCCCTCATCCACTAAAAAGCTGTTGTCGTTTGGCGATGGAGTCAATGCTGGAAATTCGCTTTGAATTTCGATAGGAAGGCCTTGGATACTTGTATCTTGGAATTGAGTCGTTCTGGGTTTGCAAGACACTCACAGTGTCTGACGGATGGGCGTAACATTGTTGGACAGTTCATGGAGAATGGAGAGTTCGTGAAGCAGGATTGGAGGAACAAGCAGCAAGTCAATTCGTTAGAATGTTTTTGAGATGACTGAAAGCTCTTCAAAGGAAGATGGGGATTCAGATGGAGTCCATTGGTGGTCTTCTACGCTGACCAAATTCCAAGGGTCCCCCCTTGGGTAGTTCAATAGTGGTCCGTTCCACCCAAATTGCTCCTGAATCACTATAGTCTCCACTAGTTTACAATATAGTCTCCACTACGGTTTCCACCATAGGTTCCATCACTTTTGAAAGCTGTGCAAAGTCGCTGAAGCGGTAGATCCATCGTCTCTCAATTGCTAGCACCATTCCATAGTGGCCCTGTAAGAGAAGGCAGAACTAAATAGATCGACCTTGTCAAACACATTAGCAAAAGCCTTCCTTTACCGTTTGAAAATTAAGAAACCATCCTTTTATCGTTTGAAAATTACAAAATCAATCACAAGAAGTGAACACCCTCTCCCTCTCCGTCTTTTTCACCCACCCCATCCTCCCCTCCTGGGTGCGGCTTTTTGCAGCCATTTCTACTACACCACTTTTTCCAAAAACCAACAAAAACCCAAAAATCATGGACGAAAACTTCCTGGCGCCGGCGCCCACCTGGCACTTCCGGCTTCCGTGGCGCCGCAAAGTGTCTGCCGCCGACGTGGCGAAACTCCAGGCTAAAACCAACAAGCGGTCCAGAAAGCTCCACAGAGCTCTAGACAAACAGAAAGCGGCTCTTCAGGCGTGGGGAGCATCCCTTTCGGACGAAAACAGAGACATGATTTTCCACTACGTTCGTCTTGTGGACCAGCTCGGCGATGTTTTGAAGTTTGACGGGCCTTGTGACGCCATGGAGGGTGTTGCAGCCAGGGAAGCGAAAAGAGAGGAGCTTGTGGCGAAAGACCAGAAATTGGTGAAGCAGCGGGCACATGTGGCGGTGAAGTACGGGCCCAAGTGTACTCAGGCGTTGGAGTTGGGCGAGGAAATCAAGGAAAACAGGTCCCGAATCGCCCTGTCTCTGGAACAGCTAGCTGAGGCTATCGGAGTGGAACTTCGAGCAGCGTTGAAGGAGTACCTGGGGAAATTGAAGCTTGCGGTGGGTAGGGTTGGAAATGCAGCCGAACGGTTGGAAGTTGGCGATGGTGGTGGAGAATTGGAGTGTAACTTTGAGGTTAGTGAGGTGAAGGTGGACAAGGAAGAGACTGCCACTGAGGAGGTCACCGAAGTTGAGAAAGCTGAAGAAAAGGCTGATAAAGCTGAAGTTGAAGACATCCCTAAAGCCAAGGACCAGCCGTGGGCGAGAATGCCGTCCATGTTTGCACGAGCTCTGACGATAGTAGGTAAGAAGGTGAGGAAAGGCGACACGGAAAAGAAGATCTTGAAACCTGAAGACACAAAGTATCCTTATCCCTCGGATCCCAAGGAAATCAAGGTTCTTTTGGGAAAACAGGCCCTTGAAAGAAAGGAAAACCGGGCCCAGATGCCCTTGAGGATGGCTTCCAGGTTGGAAGCTGAAAAGATAGGCAAAACAGAACTCCAAAACGAATGGGCCAACGTCGACAACGATATCGACGAAAAACTACAAGGCCGAGGCACAGGCGCCAACGGCACCGTCCACCGCGTGTGGAACGGCTGGTAATCGGGTCGTCTATAATACATGCTAATTTTTTCTACATCAGATCCTTGAAGATCTTCTTGCCAATCTCGTACGACGAGATCATGATGGCACACAGCGGGGCGATTTTCATCACTCGAGGGCCGAACCCGCTGTACAACGCTCCCAAGCCTTCGTTGCGGTAGATCTGCTGGAGGAACAGGAACATCAGTGGTTTCGTCAGCGGCTTCTTCTGCTCCGTGGCAATTTGGAGTCGAGTCTTGCCCACGTCAAACGGATTCGTGAATGCTGCAGCGACTATTCCACCCATCGAGCCCAGCAAGAAACTGGTGGTGAACACCTTCCAGTCGTCCTGGTGGGAGGCGGCAAAATCCACCTTCATAGCGCCACCAATGCGGTCCTTGAAGAGCTCGTAGCACAGCCAGTAGATGCCCGAGAAGGGCACGTCTCTCCAGAGCGTGATCTTCAAACCAGTGAACATCGAGCCCACGCCGCGGGTCTTGAACGACAGGCTAAAGTCTTTGAGCAAGTTCTTCAAAATCTGGGAGCGTGGCTGGTCGTTGCGCACCTCGTGTGGAATGGACTGGAGTCTGGTTTTGAGGAGCTCCACTGGAGCCACCACCGTTGCCGCCATGGTTCTGGCAAACGAGCCACAGAGTAGCGGATTCAACATCTCTCCCTTGAAAGGCAGTCGGTCACGGATGTACTCATAGCCTGTGAAGTATATGATATTAGAAGGAATGGCCATGAATAGCGTCAAGCTGAGTCCTCGCCAGAGAGTGGTGATGCCCTCATTTCGGCTAATCACGGACATGCCTTGAAACGTCGAGGTGATCTTGGGACACACCTCCGCCGCCTCACAGTAGTGGCCCGTGACCCAGAAAACGCCTGGAGGTTGTAGTGCTGCTGCTGTTCGTGATAGCGTAGATGCAGCGGAGCTAAAAGATGCTTTGGATGCTGATGGTGGCGGCTTCATGGCCACCTTGGGAGCGGATTGAGAGCAGCACAGGAAACCTTGCATGACTTCCTGCTGCTGGACTCTGATTCTAACAACGTCAAAGGGCGTCACCACTAGAGACGTGATGAAGGACCCCAGACATGCTGATAGCATTCGCTGCACAGCGGTGATGTCGCCGTTTGTTGGAGGCCCGGGCGCTTTCGGGAGAGCTCCGGGCGAACGGAGGTGCAAGTCTTCGTCTTCGATGGCAGCCGCTAGTTCCAGGGATAGCGACATGAGCTAGGAAGTGGCGAGACAGGCTGCTGTTAGAAGCAAGCAGGGTTACTTTTTCAAGCGTGAGATTGGGTTTGGACTGCAGATAACTTGACAGCACCCAAAGCAACCAGTGGTGGGCAATGGAAACAACAAGCTTTGTGGCGGAAAAAGGTTGATGTTATCGTTTTCAAAAACCTATGTTGCCTGGGAGATCTTCTCGGTTTTGTTTCCAGAATCGGTAGCAATCCCGCGCCGCCGTTGTCACGATTTTGCCATTGTGCGAATCGGACTAATGGTTGCAAATCTAGCCGGGACTAATCTTCCATGGATGCGTTTGGGTGGTATCACCACACTAGTACTCCTCCACAATGTCGCTGCACTGGTACACATTAATATGGCCATCCTGGTTGTAATTGGTGGCTATCATCATTCTGTGGGGATGGAAAGCGACATTTGACAAGTAGTTCAGAGTCCGGTTGGCTAAGTAGTGGTCATGTGGGTTCTTAAGCGTGTGTATCATGTCACCACTGGTGGTCCAAATGTCCACCAGCTTGGAAGCCGTGGTAATGATAGGAGCATGCTCGTGGACATCCATGCATCTGATATTGCGTTCATCGCTGGTGAATGTGAGCACTGGCTCAGATAAGCGAATATCAAAGAGATTCACGTATCCGTCGGAAGATCCACTGACAAGTTCACGGAAACCACCTCTTTGCATGTGAACGTTTCGGACTGACCCACGGCCCATATCCTTGATGGCGCCTCTTCCATTCTGCCAGACCTTAACCATGGATTCTCTAGCATCAAGCCTTCTATCGTAGACCCTCAAACTACCATCATCGAAACCTGCCACGAAAATGTTGCCTGCAACTTGATCCGAGGTAAGGGTTGTGATGGACGATGATGATCTTGCGGGAATATCGATGGTGCAGAGTTCTCTTGGAGCGTCCCATACTCTGATGATCTTGACATCTCCACTGACCAAAAGCGAGCCTCTGGACTGCTGCCAGTCACTAATGAGACCGGAACTCTTGGAGGTCAAAAGGAGATCTGTCAATGCTCGCCAAGCTGTCACAAGCTCCACATCTCTGGCTTCTTGATCGAGGTGGAAGTTCTTGTACATCTTGATTACACCATCGGACGAACCCGTCATGACCAACGGTTCGTCATCCTCGTTGATAAACTTGATGTCGGTGATCTTTGTGCCAAAGGGATTGCCGTTGGAGAATTTGGTCACAATCTCCTTGTTCTCCCAGTTCCATACGGAGACGTTATCCTTTTCGTCCGAAGCAACAAGAAGTTTCTCAAATTGCATAAACTTGATGAGCTTAGGCTGTGATTTGTTGTTCAAAACAGTAAGCTCCCTGTTCCAGTCGCCACGAATAGCCATCATCTTTTGAGGCTGGGTTTCCTGAATGGTGCTCTCGTTTCTGTTTCTTCTCCAAAGCCTCTTCATATACTCCTTTGAACCAGGCTCATCGATTTCTGTCTTGGACATCTGAGGCTCCTGGAAATACTCACAGCTGTAGTCAAAGAATCCAGACTCGTCAGGGAGTTCAGGTTCCTTTTCAAAGTCTCTCGCAACGTATCTGGGTGTCTTCGGTCTGTAGTTTGAGCCATACTGACTGATGGCTGGCCCAGGCTTCAAGATTCTTGTGAAGTTATTGAGCTCGGTATCGTCATTGATGTGGAAGCTTCTGAACAATTTGGAGATACTCAAGTTCTTGAGCTTGGAGGAAATGGACAGCGTATCCAGTGCGTCATCGGCAGCAGAACTTCTGTTCATGTTTCCATGAGAAATGGCTCTTGTCTTCAACGATGAACCATCAATGGTCAAAGCGTTCTTTCTATTGAGAACTGAACCGCTGGAAGCTTGTCTGCGAACACCATCGTTTCCATGCAAAAGCATGGGTGTACGATTAACAATAGGTTGAACAGGCTTCAAGTTGTCGGAGATGCTGATGGTGGACTTGCTCAACAAGTAATCTTGCATTTCCTTCACAAGTTCACTGAGCTCACTTTCTCCAAGATTGACCATGACTGAGTCAATGAGAGTTTCAGCAAGCTGCTTGACTTCAAGATGTGGATCTTCAGACAAGATCAAAAGTGCTTTCCAGATAGAACTGAAGATGGAGCCATAAGCAGGAGACTTTTTGCGGAATTCGTGCAAATTATTTGGGTTGTCAATAAGAACAATCTCCTCCTCGAGTTGGTTGAAAGCCACAACCATGAAAAACTTATTATAGACCTTGATGAAACGGTTGATGAAGAAGACAATCTCTTTCCGTACAATGGTCGATCCGTCGCCCATGAGACGTAAAATGACATTCGCCAACTTGAGGTCTTGCTGACGTAATTCGTCCAGCCTCAAATCAGCGTTCATGCCATTGCCCTGGTTGCCATTCTTCTTGGGCAGCTCATTGGCCAGTTCGTTAGGGTCTGTCAAAAACGTGGTAAGTGCAATGATGATGGATGTTCTCACCTCAGGGATCGGATCATTGATCAAAGTGAGGAACTTTGCGAGATAGCCATCCTTATAGATTATCCATCTTCCGTCCTTGTACTTGTACCAAAGCTGCGAAAGAAGTAAGCAACACCACTGTCTGAGTAATGGGTTTTCACTCAGTTGCAAGAACTTGAGACAGTTACTGACAAGTTCAATGGAGAAGCACAAACGCTGGCCGTTTCTGAAGTCTTTGATGAAAAGGGTCAAAATGAACGCACTCATGGCCTTGTGGTCGTCATTGACCATGACTGAAGTGGCGCCTCCGTTTGCACCATTCATATTACCTCCAGGAGCACCTGGGGCACCAATGGAGTTCAGTGGACTGGAGTTGAGAATTAGGTAAAAGTAGTTGTAGCCTTTGTCTTTGCAGAGTTCTTGCTGGGTGTTCTTATAGTCAATAGCCATGATTCTGGTCCAGATAAAGATAAGAACAGGCTTCAATTCCTGAGCTGGACTCTGAAGCAATTTGAGCACGTACGGGAAAATACCAATGGAAAGAGACAAGTAAACCGCCCAAGGCCCGAGATCGAGGAACTTCGAAAGCAATATTAACGCCCTCAAACGGTGCACCTGGGAAAGCAAAACTTGAAGCACGATAGGTAGCTGTTCGGGTGGGTTCTTTGTAGATGGGCCTTCGTATTTCAACCAGATGTCAAATGCAGTTAACTGCTGTTCGAAAAAGGTGGAATGCTGGTAGTTTGAAAGCATCTGGCGCTGGTTTGGAAGCGGCTGTTGTTGGTTTTGCTGTTGAGACAAGGATATGCTGGCACGGCTGCCGTTTGAGTTTCCGTTTAGAGTTGACTGTGGTGTGACGTTGTTTTGTGGAACTGGAGGTGGCGGCGGCGTGGGGACCGTGTATGAGTACGGATCGGGATTATTGTTCTTGATCAACTGAGCGAAAACCTGGTCGATGGCCAAGTCCCAGGAGTTCCACATGGAGTGGAAACGGACCGACTCGGGTAAAGGCGGGTCACTGATGGGATTACAGTTGAAATGCGGCATGACTCTCTTGGCCAAAAGGAAGTTTCTGAAGAGCGCAGCCACCATGAGGTCCTGACGGAAGAGTTTCTTGAAAATCGGCCTCGAGAGCGAGGTCCATGCAATTGTGTCTGTGATGGCGGTGAAGATCCAGTTGAGCTCACCCAATGGGGTTCTTCTGTCTGTGAGCTTGCCTGGAATAATCACGTTGCCGTTGCTGTTGCGTGGGAGCATCAGGTAGTACGAGTCCTTGAGCGGCAGCTGCATGATGAACCACTTGATGGAAATGTCAATCGGACACGTCAAGCAGCCGGTGAACAAGTCTGCGGGCAATTCGGGGCTCATGGGGAGCGTTTCGTTGGACTTGCAGGCGGCCAATTGGATGGAATCGAGGTATGCTGAGGTAGGTGAGGGAGCACTCAAGTCGTGGTTGCCCTCGTTGTCGTCGTCGATACGTTTCTGGACGAATTTTTTGAAATTGTGGACAATGTTTCCGGCGGAGTTGCAGTCGTACACGAATATCACCGGCGCTCCTAGCCACGTTTGTAGGTCGTACAAGGAAATGGGGATATACTGGGTATACCCACGGTTAAAGACCCATATTTCGCCGCTGGCTGTAGGCTGGGGCACGCCGTGGCCGTTGTAGTGGAACAAGATCCGTTCGTCCTTGGCGTTTCGCCGAAGCGTGTTACAAAAACGCTTCACATCCTCCACGCACGGGTCCAACAGCTGTTTGTAGCGGGTTCTCAACGAGAGCGTCTCGTACTGGCTCTGGAGATTCTTTCCAATGGCTTCTATCGCCTTCTTTGTATCGGGAAACGCCGACGGGTCACACCACGCCTCGAGCTTAGCGCATGGGTATGTTTTCATGATATCTGGAGGATCCACGCCCAAGTTCAAACAAAGCACCAAAACGGCACTTATCGTTTTCTGGCGTTCCTTCATCACCTTCCAATCACGTATCGGCTGGTGGTTCTTGGCGTACTCCGGAAGCCGTTTCATTTCCTCCGTGACAGGATTTCCGTTGGTGTTATGGCGCTTATCGTCAAAGTAAATGTAGAACGTGTTGGCGAGCAGCAGGAGAAACTGCTCGGAATTGTAGTCCTCGTCGAAACCATGGCGCATTTTCGAATTGAGCGGCTGTAGCGGCCGTGGTCCGTAGTATACGAGGGACATGCTAGATAAGATAGTAGTAGGTGGGATGGTGATGTTGAGCAGGTGCAGGATGGGAGGGTCCAGGGGGAGGTTTATGTGGATGGGGGTGGATTTTTTATTTTGCTGATTTGGAGGGAATGGGATTTCTGGATTTCTGAGAATTTGGATTCTGGGCTGGAGGAGTGGGTGGTGGATGGGTAGGTGGTTTGTTCAATGGCTGCGAAAGTGGGTCGATGGATATGGATATGGATTTGGAATTCTTGGGGTAGATTGTTTTTTATAGTTTTTGGAGAATGGCTTATGTGAATGGCGTAATGAAATGCTGGAGTGGAATTATAATTTTGTGTTCTTTTGTTGTTGATGTTTGTTAATGTGGGGCTTTGTGGTGGAATCTTGGTATATGGAGGATATGGGATATGGGATACGAGACACTTGGGACGGTGATTTTCTGGATGGATTCATATTTTTTTGGGCGGCGTATTTTGAGTATTTGGCGAAATATTGGTGTTGGTCTCTTTTGGCGTGGTGGTTTAGCTTCTGCTTTGGTGTGGAGGTGGGCTCATCCTTCTCGGACCATCAGGAAGAAAGGTGGTGGATTGAGTTTCAGAAAAGTGGGATTCCTCTTTCTTTTATAGTTGAAACGGATATTTCTGGGTCCCTGCTGGACAGCCGGTCATTCATTTTACGTAATCTTCGTGTTGCATCCCAAAGGGTAACTCCAGCGCTGGACCTTCCGTTGAGGTAAACCGATGGATGACCAAAAAGCACAAAGTAATGAGAAGTAGCGTATGGTGAGGAGCTGATTTGGCTAATGTAAGCCCTAAAAGGATTTAAACCAGCTTATATTGGTGAAGTTCCAAAGACGTCTAGTTGAGAGAAGTGCCTATGTATCCGGCCTAAATCTTCAGAAGCTGTATATCTCTTTAAGAATTCAGTACCAATTAAAATCTAAGCTCTAAAGTATACTCATAGTTTCATAAAACTTCTCTTGGGCTAGGTCCTTTCCCTCGTATAGCCATGGGTTAGGATTTCGCAGCCATCTGAGAAGCCGTCAATTCCGCCAATTAGCACAAACTTAACGACAAGTAAGATTAACAATTACCTTCCTACAACATAATAATCTCCTCTTCCATTTATATCTCCCTCGTGTCACTAGCTTACTAAAGCAGCTACAACTGTATGCCACTACCACCATCGAACCAAGGCACCTTCCCTGTTCAGACCAAGCAATTTCAACAACGAAAGCTCCATGAACGCAATACCAAAAAAAAAATCAAAACCCTACCCTAATCGCTCAACTCCAACCTCGCTACCTTCCCGTCCATCTCCACCTCCACCTCTTCTGGTGGTGATGCACTGGTGCAGGAATATCAACAACTCCATGTCTTCAGGTAGTGGAACGGACTCGAGCGGTTCCGGGCTGAGTTCCGAGTCAGGCAGCTCGTCCGAGTCAGAAAACGACACCCAGGCCTTTTTGAAACCTGTTTTTGTCAAGAAAACCCAGAAACAAAAGGCTCCTCAAACAAGTACTGGAAACGTCCTCGCCAAAGCGGAGTTTCAGCAGAACCTCGAGGCAAAAGAAGCCAAGGTGGTGAGTTTCGATGGCGTCGACGACACAGACGACATTGACCCTGAAGGCGAGTTTGAGGCCTGGAAAGCACGTGAAAGGGCTAGAAAGGAAAGAGACTCCAAGGTTGAAGATGAAGAGGATGTGGATGGAAAAGGCGGGGTATTCTACCGTGGTGTTGGCGAGGAGCTCCTTAATAGAGACGAGGGGGAAACAGAGGGGGATCATTCGAGGCCCCTCAGGTACAAGGACACCAGGTGATCAGGTTATTGAACTGGGGTGTTTCCACAAATGATAAGGAATGAATGTGGGGTTAGAGAGCTGTGATGGAAGAGAGCTATGAGGGACGGTACTCAGTGATCTGATGAAGAGAGTTGGGATTGTCTGATTATGGATAATTGGCAGTAACTGTACTCCTACCTTGAAGGGTCAATGGTGTGGTACAGATGACCTCAGAAGCAGACGGAACCGGGAAGCTCCTCAGTGCCATTTTAAGGTTCTTTCAGTTAAGTCTTATTAAAATGCCAAAGGAAGTCAAAAGAAGCTCTTGTTGCAGTTTGGGAAACATGGGTTGAAGGACCGTAGCTGAATAAGCCAGTTTCTGGATTGTCTATGAGGAGAGCCATACTCCATACCAAAGCGTCCGTACGCCCAATTCGGCTTCCATTGTTTTCAATGCTTTCCCAAACTCGACGAATTTCTCCCCCATTCAAGCAGCCTCCAGCCATATCCACCAATCGGCACAAACTCTGCGATCTTCTTGCCGATCAACGAAGCAAAAAACGAAGCAAAACAACACACCGACTTCGCCATGCCCCCACTCTCACAATGCCGGTGCCGTTACGGCCATGACGAGAATGTCGCCAGGGCGTTGACTTACATCCTTATCGTCAAATAAGCGTTCACCACGACGATCGACCGTCGATCCCGATAACAGGCGAACGCCCAGCAAACTTGCTACTTCAAAAAATCATCACCTAAAGTCGCATCCCTACACTTCGTTCCATGACATTTTCATTGGTATGCTAAATACGGTCCAGGAGATCGCTGGACAGGCTGTGAGACCACAGACATGAATGGGCAATGCTAGCAGGCCCGTAGAAATGAACGCTTCCTTCGAAGAGATGGTGCAAAAGCATCCGCTGGACTGTACTGGAGGAAAAAGCCTCCGGGGAAGAATCTAGAGTTAGCACTCCAGCAGCTTGGCGTTTACCAAAACACCCTGCCAGCTGTAGTACTTGCTCATGTTCACGTGGTGCTTCTTGGCCGTGCCGCTCTCGTACATCAGGCACCCGTACAAACTGGCGTATGGAGGCGTGTAAAGGTGTAGACTCACGGCAAAGTCGCTCGTTTCGTTCGAGATCTTATGGAGCCCAATGTCGTCGGAAATGTACCCCACCTCGTCACGGCCCAACTTGCTCACCAGTCTGGGCTTCATTTCGCCCTCGTGGTCAGGCACATCATATAGCGATTCCGTCAACTCGCCCTTGAGAATCTTCATACAACAGTGGGCATTGGCGTGGTCGTGAATAGCACTACCTTTGCCGGGCGACCACACCAAAATAAGGAGGTTGGCGTTGCCGTTGATGTTCAAAATACCGTTTCTGGTGTAACCTTTGGTGGCATCGCTCAAGGCGTACTTGCCCCAGTGGGCCTCTTTGGAGTGGTACTTTTCCATGATGGCCTTGATTTCATTGACATCAATGTCGTCCAGCGCAAGGCCCTTGGACGTACCAAGCACGGATTTGAGCTCGGCAATGAGATCGCCGAATTCGTTATCTAGAACCAAGTTGTCTTCGCCTTCTTCTTCCTTGTTGCCGAAGGTGGGCACTGGTTTGTGGAGGAGGGGCAGAGGCGATGGGGGAATGTTAACACTGAGCATAACTGTGGCTGGGATGATAGGTAAAAAAATGTGGATGGTACAAGCAAGTGGGAGGACTATCGAGGGGTATTTATATAGTCGGGATTCTGGGCCTATCTGACACAAAAAGCATGGCTATGTACGGTTTCCCCCATGCATAAGCTGGCATACATGATAGACGACTTCTGATAGGGCCAGGGCCGCTGACCTGCCGCATTAGGAATGTATACTGCATACATACGGCCGTCGCGGGACCGCTGCGGTGGCTGATCGGCGCCTTCTACGTTCGGCAGGCGTGGTGAAATCGCGCGACATTGCGCCCTCATAATGAACAAAATGTCGCGGCGGGGCTCGGCACCTGCCAAATGAGGACCACCGCCGACGTGTCTCCTCCCACCACCGCCCCGACAATGACCTTTATTTTTTATGTAGCGTCGTGGCGTTGCATCAAGCGAGCTATTATTATGAGAGTTTGACGGGCTGCGGCGGTTGAATACTAGTAGCTGTAAAAACATGTAACTGCAAAATGGCTAGTGATGCCGCTAATTAAAAAAAAAAAATGTCTCCCTGTGTCCGGGGTAAGCTCCTAGCGGAAATCCATGGTTTTTTTTAAACCCGGTTAAATTAGTGGGTTATGATGAGTGTCGCAAAAAAAACGCCATTATTGGTCCAGCATCATGAGCCATTGGAAGTAATGGCTTATCCGTGGAGATAATGGAGATAATCCATGACTTCTAGTATGAGAAAACCAGGCTAAGCCCCCAAGCGAGTGATGAATGTCTTTGCATCCAAGCCTTCTTATTGGCGGAGTCTGCAATGGAAGTATGTTGAGGGAATGCTACGAAGAAGAGAGCAATCATAACAAAGTACGTGAAACGATGGGATTTTAGGAAATAAGTCGTATTTGTCCTGCCCCACATCCAAGAAATGTGGGGACGAGTTTGTTATGAGCCAGTGGGTGATTAATGAATTGCAAGCAGAAGTCAGTCTATGCGACCAAGAAACGACATAGGTCATTTATATGGTTGGAAGGCCCAGCAACAGGAAAAAGTTGTCATGATTTCAATATCTAGCTGTCTACTTTCACTTAAAGAACACTTTCAATTAAAGGAAATATCCATAAATGGCAAACCCATACTTCGTCAAAAGTGAGACTACGACTATACGACGCTGGTTATTGAAATCCTTCCAAATTGGACAACAAACCACCGGCCGCCCTGGAACCTTAACCGTCTATTCCATGCAAACAAACCAACGCATTTACGGGCTGGCTGTTTGAAATGGCTCTGCAGTTTGAGTATTTAAACTTTCCATTGTGCTTTTGCCAGCACAGCCCAAATTCCACGTTGCTTTTGGGGAAACCTGATTTTACCTTCCACGCTGTGCTTGCTATCTTTCTTCGTTATCGGTTGCAACCATGATTGCGCTTTAGAACGCGATCTCCAGTTATAGATAAGCAGAATCGAAGCAGCATTTCACTGATAAGCCAGGGCCGTTGATCTATCCAAAGATAAACAATGTTCCTATTCATTGTCCAAGACCAACTTTCATTGGATTCAAGCACCCAAAAATAAACTTCCTATACAACTTCCACAATCAACATCCCTGCAATACAAGTCCCCAAGTCCTGACTCTGACCGCTTGCTCCTGCCTTGCCGTCCCACAATGTCACCCTGAGCCGATGTCGTTGCTGCATTGTGTCGATCAAAAAATAGCTCAAGCTGTCAAGACCGTCGGGTCTCCTCATGCCCGCGGCGCCACGGGCATCGGGGTGCGTTTGTCGGGCGGCCGTATCGGCACCTTCCTAATGCGGCAACCCCTGTGGGCACCTCCGTCCAGTCTGGACCGCACCGACCCCCGTTCCCTCGGAATCGCCCAGGCGGCACCTTCCTAATGCGGAAGGCGCGGGCGGCCCTCCACATGTGTGGCGTCACGCCCTCTTCTCGCACTGAAACATTTTGACTCGGTTACTCATCTTTTAAATACAACCTCGTACGATGTACAAACTATAGACCGACACATTTTATAAAACACCACCCAAATGTCTACATCCTTACCTCCCCGTCGGCCTCCCGCTCGGACCATGGAAGCGTCGTCTTCCGAATCCACCTATACGGAAGCCCGTCCATCGCAACCAGAAACCAACAAACTTCGACACTTCTTCAAAAACGCCAAAACCTTCCTTGTGGACGAGTTCCACCCTGTCTTTTTCGCCCCTGTTATGGGCACCTCCATCTCAGCAAACATCTTGTACTCCTTTGCCTTCCCAGCAAGATGGCTCCAGATCTGTGCCTATATCATGGGCACTATCGCTTTGATCATATTCATTTTCGCTTGCATTCTGTTTATTTGGGCTCTTCTCCAAAGAAAGGGTTTGTGGAACCGCCTCCACAGAGATCCCAAGGTGGCGCCGTTTGTCGGTGTCATGGTGATGGGATACACAGCCTTGATGATGTTTCTACACTCGATAACAAGAGAATCCTGGGCCTGGGGGCTCTGGGTGCTCTGGTGGATCGCCGGAGCGCTTTCCGTGTATTCCGCTTTTGTCACGGTGTTTCTTTCGCTTTTGGCCAAACACAGAAACTTGAAAGATCCCGTCGACTACAAGGATATTTCATTCACGTACCTTTTGCCCGTGGTGACGCTTACTGTGGCGGCTCTGATGGGCGGAAACGTCGCTGAAGACTTGCCCAGCACCCAGGCGAAAATCATCACGGCGGTGGTTTCGTTCCTCATGTGGGCCGTTGCCGTTTTCTTTGCATCCATCATCACCACCGTGGTGTATTGGCGTCTTTTCACACACAGAATTCCGGGCACGGCAGCGGTATTTACGTTATTTCTTCCCATTGGTTTTCTTGGCCAGGGCGCCTTTGGCATTCTTATTTTCGGCAAGAACTGCGTCAACTTGATCATGGAGAACCACGAGCTGGTGCTTCTGCTGCCCTACACCACGTTTATCCACGAAAGCGCCCAAAAAATGGAAAATGTCGGCAACGTCGCCACAATGTTGTCTGTTTCCATCATGGTCTGCACCACCGCCGCCGCCATGTTCCTTATCGCATTTGGCTACTTTGCAACCTTTGTCGCTGTGGCATCCACACTTTCCAAAACCTGGCCCTTTGCCAAAAAACCGAATCTAGAGTGCGTCCGTGACAGCAAATCCCCGGCCATGCGGTACTTTGACGGGTTGCTCCGTTTCAACCGCGGTTTCTGGTCCATGACTTTCCCTTTAGGCACTATGGCCCAGGCTAACGTAGAGCTTTGGCGATTGTTCAACGGGCTCAAGGCGTTCCGCTACATTTCGGCCATCTACTCCGTGACGCTTCTCTGCATCACCATCGGGTGTCTTTTTGGCATTTGCGTCCGGGCGATCCAGATGATTATGGCATCGGCGAAAACCAACTCCAAAGAGTCTGTATAGACCCATAATAGCCGGCGCTTTCAACAAAGTCCGGTCCAGCCTCTGGCTACGAGATACGATGATAACATTCAACATGATAATAGAGATGCTCCGCAGAGTGTTTTGAAAAAAGGGCCGAGCTGCTGCTCCCCGTATATAGCATAATCGAGCATACATCAATTCGCAAACACAAGACCAACTAGTACTTCATGCTTTCTGCAAAGGTGTTGATATCCCGAGATGGGTTTTTGAGTGATATCAATAATTCCCTTCATTCAGGCATTTCAGAAGATGTTGTAAGATATAGTGAAAGTGCAAAAGGTGGTGGAGGTGCAAAAGGTGAAAAAGAGACAGAAAGAATCTTCCACTACGAAGAGGCAGACATACACTGCACGACGCCGGAGACGGACCAGGAGCTTCTAGAGATTTTTGGCTCTTCAGGCTGTTCTTCAGTGATTGCCTTTGGAGAAGAGGAGGAGTTGAAGGATGAGATGGTGACTCACGTTATAAGGCGGTCAAACAGGAGATCCAGTCTGGATACGACGGATTCTGATAAACGTGGTGGCCCCCTATGGTCTGAAGTACTAAGAGAAAAGGTCAAAAGCCGGGAAAGTGAAAAACAGGCCCTTCCATCAATGGCTGCAAAATCTGAGACCCCTTCAAGAAATGGAGTTCTGAGGAAGTCAGAAGACCAAAAAGCAGCAGACCCAATACTTCCAGTTAATATAACGAGCATGAAAGCTTTGAAACCGCCTCCCAGACGACCTCCTGTCCCAGTGGCTCCCAATAGTTCATGGATTGAGGTGAAGAGGAACTCTCAAACGAGGTCTAGTGAATTCACGCAAAAAGCCCCAAAACAACTGGTCCTATCAATATCCATTTCAAACACGCCCCCTTCAAAGAGAAGTATGCCGCCTCCACCAAAAACCGAAATCGTGAAACCTAAAACAACTAGGTCTCCCAGACCAAAGCCTACCAAAAATCGCGACCGCCCTTATGAGCCGCGCACGACCATCACCAACGTTTTCGACGAAATACCCACTCCATCACGACCAAAACAGCCACTTTTCACCTCCACTCAAATCCTCCCATCCCTCTTCATCGCCACCCTTGCCTGCCTCACAATAGCACCCTGCCTCTAGCCTGGATCAAAAATAGCATCATTTCGGTCACGTGACCGTACTACTCCAGACACAAGACAGCGAAATATAACCACACTTCGAGATCAGCACCTACACCTCCGTCTTTAAAACCAAATTATACGTTAATGTCACTTTCTGTAGTCGTGCCTGACCCAGTGCTCCTGGATACGGCCGACCTTGAAACGCTACACAATGCACTCAAAAAGTGCCGAAAAAGAAAGACCCTTTTTTCTGGAGAAATCGTTGAAGGCTACGTGTTATACCGCTCTGCCACGGCCCAGGCACCCAAAAATGTACAGGTGTCGTACTCCTTCGAAGCATTGACGGATCAGGGGCTAAAACCAGAAAGTCTGGATCCAGATGAAGTCACCGAAGTCAGAGCTGAATTGGTCGCTCAAGGTGCCTCTACAGCCAATGAAAACGAGAACATCACGATATGGAAATTTGCCACCGGCGTGGCTAGTCCTCGTCTGAAGATCGGCAAACCTGTCACGTTCACGGCTTCCATGATAGATCCCTCGGTTCCGACCAACGGCCATGTTCGAGCTGAATCTGAGACTTCTGAGGAGTCAAAGGGGGAGAACACGCCTCAAGAGGTCATTGAGGAGCACAAAGACGCGTACGGACCCAGCACGCTCAAGGCGTCTGAAACGCTTGCTCTTCAATTGGCCCTCATGATGAAACTCAAGTCGACGAAGCCAGGCGGTCGAAACGATATCCTCCTCAGCTCGCTCAGCATTGAGGCTTCCGAGGATCTCCTCAATTTCGCCTGTGAACGCCGTTTGAACAACTTGCTGTTCACGATATTGAATCTTGCAGTGGACTTGCCCAACGGAACAGTCACGAAACTCTCTTCCATGGAAACGCCAGCTCGTTTCGGCGTCCACGACGTCACCTCCATCACTTACAGACTCATCAACAGCATAGACAGCCAGCTCAAGAACGAGCAGCCTGAAACCACCCAGCCTTTGCATATCACCCTAGACATCGAGATCACGAGTGGGAAAGACAAGATCGGGTCCAAGATCTCCAGCACATGGACACCTATTCTTGACTTTGGGCTCATGGCACCGCCAATCAGCAACTCGCTCAAATCGTCGTCTAACATTTCCCACTCTCAGTTGCAACTGCAGTTCCAGACCCCACAGCGTCTGCGTTCGTCTCAGAGTCTCCACAAAAAAGCATATCTCAGTACACCGACATTCAATACTCTGCCCAGTGTTCCCTACATCAATGCACCTGGAACCCCCAACACCAAGTCAACATTCGCTATTCCGCAGAGGGTGAAACTGCCCAATCCGGCACCAGGCAGAACACAACTGACAAACGCTCTTTCACAGGTTTCACAGAGCCAGCCCACTTTGAAAACGATGAAGAGAAACTACCGCTCCTTCATTTCTCAGCCTCCTATGGCTTCATCTGCGGTCACAGTGAACCTCACTACAACAAACAATACCTCCCTCTCGGGATTACGCCTTACTTTCCTCGGCAAACTCGACGTCGAACTCGGCAAAATTGCCACCTTAAGCATCCAGGCTGTCAACCTTTCACAGCGCACTTTGCATCTCCTGTTGATCGTAAAGAACCCCCTCAAGCTCAACCCAGTATACTCAAACAACTACGCCGCTGCCAGTAGTGTGTCGTCGTCCAACGTTTTGGGCACTAAGGAAGCAAGCCGGCAAAAAGTGCTTGTGCATAATCGTCAGCAGCTCTACCACCAGTACCATCAAAACAAACTCGAAACATGCGGTGTCATCATGTTGACCAACGATGTCCGCCTTGGTCCAGTAGAGCCCAACGCTGTCTTTGAATCCGAGTTCGACATTATTGGTATATCAAAGGGTGTGTTCAACCTCCAGGGTCTCAAGATATTCGATGTCACCACGGGCGATGGAATCGACTTTGGCAAGCTAATGGAAGTCTTTGTGACCTAGAAGAATACAATGGATAAAAATATGGGATTCTATTCATCTTTATCGCATAATCTAACTACATTCCTCACCGTGGTATACGCAAGGAACAATGCAGAGACGTGGACATGGGCATTGAACAAATACGGCCAATGCGTCGCCACGTCCAGCGAACCATACTGCTCATGGAACACGAGGGTGAAAAAAGAGTCGAAGAGGTGGTAGGTGAACCATGAGTCACAAACCTGAACTGCTGGGGTCAAGAAGGCAAACGAGTCGTTGATCATAGGACTGTGCTCCCAAGTATAGTATTGAAGGCCGCTCAAAGCATAGAAGGTGGTCAAAAAGATAAAACGGCGGTGGCGAGCACTGGTAGATGCCAGAAGAAGAAGGACCCTCCAATCATTGGCTTCGTTGGAGCCCACCTCACACCAAGGAGTAGTCTGAGGGCTGAAAGGTAACGCATCCAGGGCTAATGGCCCGTAGCTGATAGGCTTTGAGGAGAAATAGGCGATATCTTGGGGCATTCTGTTCCAGATTATCATTTGTCGTTGAACATGTCTAGCCCATTGGGAAGTCTCTACCCAGGGAGTCCTCTTGAGGCATGTCCAAAGGATGATGAGGCCTTCGCGGCAAGCTCGCCTTGTCGACGTCCATAAATTGGCTAATTGTTGGAATGGTTTTTGCATATTTTACTCTTGTGGGATCTAGTTTGTTGTTGTTGGAAGGAAAGGGAGGGTTCTCATTTTGCAGCCCAAACGCACCCACCACTAGAGCGTAGATCGACAATACAAGAGCACCACCAACAGCTATGTAGAGAAAAGACGACAGCGACCTGATCATTATAGCCGTAATCTGATAAGCCATTTTTAAAAAGCAGAAAAAAAGAAGGGGCGAGCTGGGAATTGAACCCAGGGCCTCTCGCATGTTTGTCTTTCAATCTGGTGAACCAGATCGTCGCCCAAAGCGAGAATCATACCACTAGACCACACGCCCTTATTGGAAGTAGAAGAGGGGCAGGTAATATATGAAGCAGCTTTTCAATTTATCAAGACAGATAGTTAAAGCTTTCTTCCATTTTTTATAAACCTCACTGTTTTAGCTATCCATTTGTATAAGTCAATTTGCCTAAATCGCGAGACTCGGGGAGTTATGAGTGATCAAAGTTTCTCATGATAATCAATGAAAAATGGTCTTTCTAACAATTTTAATTGGATCAATTTAAAACGTCGAGATACCCTTTGTGTGAAAGACTGTGGTAGATAAATCGATACCAGGTTCAGATGATTTCCACGGCACCAATCTTGCGGTTTCTCAACAGCACATCTGATAAACAGTAGTTGACAAGAAGCAGAAAAGAACCCATTTTTTGGACAAAACGTAGGTGACACCCTGGGTTTTATATTTTCACGTAGCCAATGGAAAAGAAATGTCACTGATTTTACTTCAAACATATGGGTAAAAGTGTGTATCTTGTTAATGACTCTGAGCCATCCAGCGTAAAACAACCAATTGTTTTCAAACCAATACCATCAAGAAGTTCTAATATGCCCGTACATAGAAGTATTTCATTCTTGCTAAGTTCAAGACGAGTGAATGGAGGTAAACTACCGAGCAAGTCCGACGTCTCAGTGATCTACAGCAGTGAGATCACAACGAAAGATGTTGATCAATGAAGCGAACGCCTGAGCTCAATGGCCTAAGGTTATATGTTGATACTTAAGAAAAATCAGCTTATAAATTCGATAACCAATCCTTCAATCTAACTTCTTCAACTTACAGACATTCCCATGGAAACCCAAAAAGAGCTGCCATTTGCAGCCACTCAGTTTCACCATTTGCCACCGCCGCTCGCCAAACAAATAGACGATCTTCAAACTTCCAGCATGAAAAGATCCAAATTTCATAAATCCACCTCCAACGCCACATTAGCCACACCACCGACGATCCCACCAGGATGAGGTCTTACGCTACACATTTCGATACCCAAAACAACGAAAACGGCCATTTTTTTCAATTTTCCAAAATCATCAATTCCATTCCAATCTCCACGAAATTTCAACCAAAACTACCAATCTTTGCGCCACTTTACCAAACCACCCTATACCCATAGTGCACACAGGTGACTCGCTAACGCTGGACAGACACTGACATGCAGCGAACGGCACCGTGCCGTATACGTGGGAGGCCGTCTTGTGTGCAGGACATTCTTAAACGGCACAACAATTCCAGCCCGATTTGGGCCGTTGGCGCCTCAATGGCCCTTGGAATCGCATTCTCCACCTCCGATTACCCAGATCCCGCTTTTTTCCCGCAGTTTTCCGCCCCACCAACGCCCCACCTGTGCATCACCTGTCGCACTATATAAAGCCCAAGGTTCCCCGGAAATTCCAACCACTCCAAAAATGACAGACCTCCAGGAAATCGCCGCCAAGTTGCCCCTTCCCAAATGGACCCAGACACCAGAAGAAATTCTCCAAGAAACTAAGGCCTTCATTGCCGAAGACGTGGCTTTTCACGATAAGATAGCCGCCATTGAGGAGCCCACAGTGGAGAACGTGTTGATTCCAACCACCCGTTACGAAAACGCCCTGTACTTTCCCGTGAACAAACTCACGTTTTACCAGTACGTGTCGCCCGATAAGGCCGTTAGAGACGCCTCTACGGAAGCAGAAAACTTGTTGGACCAGAACTCCATTGAGCAGAACCTGAGAATCGAGGTGTTCAGGGTCTACAACAAGTTGTGGGAGCAGATCAAGGACACGGACGTGGTGGACGCGGAAACGTTGAAGTTCTTGGAAAAGACCGTCAAGTACTACAAGAGAAACGGGTTGGACTTGCCGGAGGACAAGAGAGAGGAGGTGAAGAAGCTCAAGTTGAGATTGGCTGATCTCCAGACCAAGTTCTCCAAGAACACCAACGAGGAAAACGGCCACTTGGCTTTTACTTTGGAGGAGCTCGAGGGCGTGCCCGCGTCGATCGTGGAGCAGTTCGAAAAGACCACCCAGGACGGCGTGGACAAGTACAAGGTCACCTTCAAGTACCCAGACATCTTGCCCGTGTTGAAGTACGCCAAGAAGGAGGAGACCAGAAAGTTGGCCTACATCGAAAACCAGAACAAGGTGCCTGAGAATGCCCCTATTTTGCGTGAAATCATCGAAATCAGATTCAAGCTCGCCAAGCTCTTGGGCTACGATACCTACTCGGAGTTTGTGCTTGAGGAGAGATTGGCCAAGAACCAAAAAACCGTCTTGTCGTTTTTGGACGACTTAAAAGAGAAATTGAGCCCATTGGGCAAGAAAGAGCTCCAGAAGATGAAGGAATTCAAGACCAAGCTGTTGGAGGCCCAGGGCTCTCCTGCTCAGGAGGCCTACTACGCCTGGGACCACAGCTACTACAACAACTTGCTCTTGGAGCAGGAGCACCAGGTGGATCACCAGAAAATCTCCGAGTACTTCCCCTTGGACCAGACCATCGAGAAGATGCTTGGTTTCTACGAGACCTTGTTTGATGTCAAGTTTGTCAGCGTCGACAACCTGGACAAGCTGACCGTGTGGCACGAGGATGTCCGCAAGTTTGCCTTGTTCTCCAACATCAAGTACAACGAGCCCAAGAACGAGTTCAGAGGCTGGATCTTCTTTGACCTCCACCCCAGAGAAGGGAAATACACCCACGCCGCTGAGTTTGAGCTCGAGGCTGGCTACGAAAAATACGACGGCTCTAGACAAACGCCCTTCTGCTCCTTGGTGTGCAACTTCACCAAACCGCAAAAGGAAAAGCCTTCTTTGTTGAAGCACGACGAAGTCACCACCTTCTTCCACGAATTGGGTCACGGTGTCCACTCGCTTTTGTCCAAAACCAAACACGTTCGTTTCCACGGTACCCACGTTCCAAGAGACTTTGTGGAGTGCCCCTCGCAAATGCTTGAATTCTGGACCTGGTCCCCCAATGAGCTCAAGACCTTGTCTGCTCACTACCAAACCAAGGAACCTCTTGCTGAGGACCTCCTTGACAAATTGATCAAATCGAAGCACGTCAACACCGGTTTGGCCAACTTGCGCCAGATGCACTTTGCTCTTTTTGACATGAAGCTTCACACCATCGCTGACGAACAAGGCATTGAGTCTGTGGACCTTGACAAGTTGTGGAACGAATTGAGAGAAGAACTCACCCAGATGAGCGGAGGCGGTCTTACCAGCAGAGGTTATGCCACTTTTGGCCACATTGCCGGTGGTTACGAGAGTGGTTACTATGGCTACTTGTACTCCCAGGTTTTCGCAACCGACATCTACTACACTCACTTCAAGTCCGACCCAATGAACGTGGAGAGGGGTTTACAGTACAGAGACACCATTCTTAAAAACGGTGGTTCCAAGGAGGTGTTGGATATCTTGAAGGAGTTGCTTGGTAGAGAGCCCAACTCGGAGGCTTTTATGACCGAGATCTTGGGCTCCGCCTAACAGTATAGTAAAAGTATGATTGATTTACGGCCAATCGGCCGAATTATGGTCACGAAATTCACTCGTGTAGTTACAAGGCCTCTTTCTCAATGCTGAATTCAATTACTTACAATTGCCGTGGCATGCTGAATTCACCCGGTCATTATTTCTCCTCAGTGACAGTCTCAAAAGGAGTGAGCAGGGAAGTACCCTCGGTCCATGAAACACCGTCGTAGGTGATGGCCTTGACGGCCTTGACAATGTCGTCAAGAGAACCTCTCACCTGCTTGGTGGAGTCTCTCTCTCTCAAAGTAACAGAACCGTCCTTGACAGTGTCAAAGTCAATGGTGATACCGAAAGGAGTACCCAACTCGTCGTTTCTAGCATATCTCTTACCGATGGAAGCCGAAGAGTCGTCCACCTTGAATGGAACCTGGGCCTTTCTCAAGGCAGAGGTGATCTTACCAACAAGTGGAGTCAAGTCAGCGTGGGAAGACAATGGCACCACCAAGACCTTGGTAGGAGCCACCAAAGGAGGCAACGACAAAACAGATCTGTCCTTGTCCTCGGGTCTAGCCCAGAAGCTGTGCTCAAAGATGGAATAGATGATACGGCCAAGACCGAAAGAAGGCTCAATCACGTTAGGAGTGAACTCACGAACGTGCTCGGTTCTCTCGACTCTCTCGATCTTGACAAGCTCGGCTGGAACCTCAACCTGGCCCACGTTAGGCACATCAGCAGAGATCTTACCGGTGTCAGCCAACTCCTTGGCCAAGTCCTCCAACTCACACTGGGTTCTGTCGGTCAAGAACTTGGTCACGGCACCAGCGTCCTTTCTGAACTTAGGACCGAACTTCTTCTTGTCGATGTCGACCTCGAAGTTGTTGACGGTACGAGGCTGGTCCAAGGGCTTTCTGACCACGAGCTTCTCGTTGGTTCTGGCAGAGTGGACAGACAAATCGTAGGCAGAACGGTCGGCACAACCAACACACTCGACCCAACCGTAGGAAGTCTCCAACTCAGCATCCCAACAGTCCGAGGCGTAGTGAGCCATCTCGTTCGACAAGTGCTGTCTGAATCTGCATCTGTTGGGGTCCACACCGATCTTGATGAGGAACTGGTAGATTCTGGCAATGAAGTAGCCCAAGGTCTCGTTGTCGACCATGCCGGTGGAAACGGCCTCGCCAATGGACTTCTCGACCAAAGTGTTGGAACCAGCCTCCTGGACGTCCTTAGGCAAGAACTTCAACTTCAAGTCCTTGACCTCGGCAAAACGGGGGTGGCTCTTGTCCTCGGGGTCGACAAAGTGCTCGATCTCGGCCATCAAGAACTCTCTGACTCTCAACAAACCAGCACGAGGGGAGATCTCGTTACGGAAAGACTTACCAATGGCAGCAGAGGCGAAAGGCATTTTTTCGTTGTTGAACTCCAACAACTTGGCAAAGTTCAAGAACTGGCCCTGGGCGGTCTCGGGACGGAGGTAGCCCTTCAACTGGCCAGATGGGCCAATGGCAGTGTCGAACATAAGGTTGAACTCCACAGGAGGCTCCAACTTACCGCCGGTGGCAGGGTTGGTGATGTCGTACTTGGTGATCAAGTCGCCCAACTCGGGGCCGGAGAAACCGTCGATCTGGTTCAAAACAGACTCGTACTCGGCCACAACCGCGTCCTCCAACTTGACGTTCTTGATCTCCTTCACCTTCTTCTTTCTCTTCTTGTCGTCCTTCTCCTCGACCTGCTGGCCACGGGCGGCCTTGTCGCCCTTCAAACGGGCCTCCAAAACCTCCTCCACCAAGTGGTCGGCTCTGAAGATCTCACCAGTCTTCAAGTCCTTACACATCCAGTCGGTGAACTTGTCCACATGGCCGGAGGTCTTCAACACCTCGTACGGCGTCAACATGGTGGTGTCGACCTCCAACATGTCCTCCTCCAAAATAAAGTGTTTTCTCCACGTGTCGACAATGTTGGCCTGGAAACCACAGCCTGGAGGACCGTAGTCGTAGAGACCACTGACACCTCCGTAGATCTCGAAGGCTGGGGCGAAAAAGAAACGTCTCTTCAACACCTGCTCCAAGGCGTCTCTGGAAAATGGCACAGCCGCTTTGCTTGACATGGCTGCTCGCTGAATGAAGTTTTTGATGAACAGAATGGTAGTGGTGGGAGTTACGTTTTTTTATCTCTTTGGAGGTCGGGTCACGTGAGTCATCGGGGTGGGATCTGGGTTTTCCAATGACTCAGGCGGAGGGGATGAATAGTCAGGGGGTCAAGATGATCTTTAATATGCACATTTTTGTGGAATTTCGTTGTTTGGGTTTTGTTGGTGTGGAGGTTGTTGGAGGTGTCGTAAAGATGTGTCAGTGCGTCGGTGAAATTTCACCTCGGACTTGGTGAAAAATGGGTTTTGTGGGTTTTGGAAAATTGGTCCAATTGGGGTTGTGGATTTATGATGGAACAATGGGAGGTTTGTGGATTAGGGCTTGAGAAGTAGATTCGACGTTTGTTGTTTCTGCTTCCATGGTACTACTAGGATACGAGAATTAAGAGTCATCTTCTGGAAAATGAGTACACTTGAGTCACTATTTTCACAGTTCCAAAAGAATCATAAACTTCAAGACACCGATGACAATGTGTTCGTTTTCATGGTCGATATATGTAATTTTTCGAGGAGTCTTCACTTGCATGTCCAATTTGCAACCACTACCTCAGTACTACAATTAGCTGCGAAAGCTCCAAATAAACCAACAACCCTACACTATAAAAAATAAAATTAGAAGAATTTTGAAAACTCTGAAATGTTGAGACAACCAAATCCTGCCTCACCAATTATCAGGATGTTCCTATGACTCAGTCGAAAATGTGGGGAAAGTGGTCAGATCACTGGAGGCACGGCTGTGACACCACTTCTGAAGAACCCAAAATGACACTTCAGCACAAATCCAAAAAATAAAGAAATAGCCATCAAAAGATTGAATTAAATAATTTACATTATTAATCTTCATTATGGAAATTGCTTTTGACCAACTCCCCCCTCTACTCATACACACCTCGTAAATCTCAAATTGCAGCCATTGCATACCGAAGAAAGTCCGACCGTTTTACGGAATTGAGACAGTTGGCAAATTACTCAATCTTCAAATCTGGTATCTGCGGCTTCTAACCATGTTGCATCGGGCAACCACCCGGGCAACCACCCGGGCTTCTACTGATTCTGCGTTATTTGATCGTATTGTTAAATATGCACGGAGAGCGAGTCCGGCGCTACTCCGGCGGGGCAGTCTATAATCTTAGGCGGTTTTCTTGCTTTCGGCAGGCTCGTACGTCAAGTCGCCGGTGCCAAAGATTCTCGACTTGATGAAGTAATGCACTTGCGAAAATGGGTATGTCGTGGG
The DNA here is from genome assembly GCF_003013735.1 of Candidozyma pseudohaemuli. NCBI lineage: Eukaryota > Fungi > Ascomycota > Pichiomycetes > Serinales > Metschnikowiaceae > Candidozyma > Candidozyma pseudohaemuli. The sequence goes on along the minus strand of NW_020194451.1, from coordinate 13,117 downwards.
GTTCTGGCCGCCATCAGTGTACCACGAGTTGCAGCCACCGAACGGCGAGCCGAAAACTGCAGTGGAAAGCTGCTTCTGTGCCGTTTCAAACCATTCGTAGTAGGCCGAGCGGCTGCAGATGACAGACTTGGATTTGCCATCCACAATAGGCTTTGCGACTTTTCCAACCCAGGCAACGGCATTCTCAATGGCTGAAACCACAGAAGAATGTCCAGTGGCAGAGTTGGGGCCGGCAAAGAAGAAAAAGTTGGGCTGGTCTCTCACCATGTGGGTCTTGTACGCACTGACACCCTCCTTCTTCCAGAGGGCCTGGACGTTAATGCCGTTTAATCCTGTCACGCTCATACCATTGTAGAAGGCCTTGGGGATAGAGTAACCGGTACAGGCGACAATGACATCCGCCTTGGCTTTCGTGCCATCCTTGAAGTAGACGGTGTCCTCGGTGATTTGTTCAATGCCGGAGTCGTTAAGCTCAATTCTTGGATTTCTGAGCAGCGGAATGTACTTGTAGTCGAAAATGAGTCTCTTGCAACCAAGCTTAAAGTCTGGGATGATCTTGTCGTAGTACTCAGGAGCGTACTTGCGGACATAACGCTTGCACAGCCATTGGTTGACGGCTCTGAGGAGTCTGGCAAATGGTCCATCGCCCTGGAACAATGGGTATCTCAACTCGGCGAACAAAGCGACAATCCAACGCAAAAGAATGAGTCCGAATCTCCAGCGTTTGAGGAGGTTGTAGGCGGAATGAAGGAATGGTGGTGGTGGAGGAGAGATCCAGTGCTTTGATCTGAACACTTGCGTCACCTTGGCTGCATCACACTCGTCAACCAAAGCAGGCACAACCTGGGCAGCTGAGGAGCCGTTACCGACAACCACAACGTTTTTGCCCTTGATTTCAACAGAATGGTCCCAAAGCGCAGAATGCATGTAGTGTCCCTTGAAATTTTCCAAGCCGGGTGCTTTGAGCTGATTAGGGTAGACCAAACCTCCGCTGCATGCAATCAAGATCTGACAGGTGTGTTCGAATCTCTGGCCCAGCTTGATGTTGGAGCCTTTGAGCAACCAGGTGCTGCTCTCCTCTTGCCAGATGGCGTCGTTCACCACGACACCCAATTGCGACTGTTTCCTGAGACCGTACTTTTCCACAACGTTTAAAAGGTACTCCTCCATCTCGTACTGTGGGGGTCTCAAGGTGGACCAGTTATCATTGAGCTCGGCGAAAATGGAGTACCACAATGCTGGAATATCGGAGGCACATCCGGGGTACGTGTTGGCCCACCAGGTTCCACCCCACTCCTCGTGCTTATCAAAAACGGTAAAATCGTCCGTTTTCCACTTGTTCTTGCACATTAAGGAAGCGGCGATACCGCCAAAACCGGCACCGACGATACCAACCTTGGATTTGGTGTGCTGCACGGGTTTGGAGGTATCCTCGTAGAAATTCACGTCTGGACCCAAAACAGCATAAGTGTCTTCGACCTTGGCTCTGTACGGAGATGGGTCTTTGTGACTGAGACGTTGGTTGTGCAAAAGCGACATGATGAAATTTCAGTTGATGGCACACTGAACAAAAAAAAAATTTGCAAAATTCTCCGGGCCTGTGCCTTCTATATATTCTCGACCCACTTGCACATGATAGAGTTCAAAGCGTACCAATGCTGACGTCGCGGTGACTGGCAACCCGGTGCAGGAGGCGTTGCGGGGGGACTCACATGAATTTGACAGGCTGAAACAGATAAATCTGGGGAAGGTTCAGGAACAGGCGTTTTTAGTGGAAAATCAAAGATTCAAAATAAGCTCTTGTGATGCAGCAGCTTCAAGCTTTTGACGGTTTTAAGTAGCGCATTATTCTCCAAGCCGCACTGCCTGGTGGTCAAGGACGTTTTCACGGCAATCACCGCATTGTCTATGGTGCACCGTTGACTTAACCCCAATCCGGAGCAAATCTTGGTTCGCATGATCCTAATTGTAGACCCGTTTTGGAAACTTAGACTACAGCCCCTTATCCTTAACTCCACTATTGTAGGCTTTGCAGCATCCGAGGGCCGATTTGCGTAGTAGTGATGCTTCGGACATGAAAGGCAAGATTCGGAGTTAGTCTGCTAGTATCTCCACCGGTTTTTTTTCGAGGACGATGCATGGAGGCTTGGATGGAGAACAAACACAGCTTTAGCGGAAAACGCAAAAAGCACAAGCATCCTCGAAGCAAGGTTGCAAAAAAAGCTCTCGCCAAATCTCGGGCCATATTGTTTCCCCTCAATCTGTCACCGTGCATCTTCAGACAGATTGGCTGATGTTTGCAGAAGTTGCATCTTCATCTCGCACATGCAAACTGTTTCTCCGTAGAACGTTCAAACCCCGGAAAGTTAATTTTTACCGGAGGTAATGTTAAATGGCTGCAGCTTGGGTGGTAGCCTCAATGCCATGCGTTGTTTAACTGTGGGGCGTATCAACGTGAAGTACATCACCACCGTTACGATCGACGAATGTAGGTAGATCTGCCAAACAAGACGGGCTGCATTGATGCGAACGTTCCAGTCCCACCTATCAACCGTACCGTATTTGTAAGAGGTGCCTGAAAAATTGTCAGGAGGTAGCCTAGCTCTGCTTAGTGTCTTCAAGCATCAGCTCCTCGTCGTAGTCGTATTCGTCCTCAGCTTCCACAAAGTACTTGGCTGCTAAAACAACGAGAGTGACCACACAGGTGATGCCAAAAACACGGTCAAACCACGTATCAAGAAACTCCGTCTCCGTGTCTGCCTCACCTTGCGGGGTCAAAGAAAGGAGTTTGTTCATCTGACGACTGAGTTCAGGCGGAAGGTTCGACTTGATCATTTGTGCAGTGGCCACAATGTAAATGGCAAGAAATTCACTAACCAATAAGTGCTTGAGCCAGGTCTTTGTTTGAGCTGTCAAGTTGGTACTAGCCGCCGGTAACACCCTAGTAAGCGTTTTCACAGTCACCAAGACGTTTTGAAACGAACAGGCAAAAAGTGACCCAGACAAGATAAAGCTCACCTGGTTGACAAGCTGCTGCTCTGGGATAGGAAGCTGTGTGAAGGTCGTCTGGATAAGCTTAGCTATGGTGATGGCCAAAGCGTCCTTCGTCTTCATGCTCTCCAGCTGCCAAAAGTACCGCGATGGGATTCTGATGAAAAGCACGCTAAGCACACGGTAGACACAGTAGAAGGAGAAAAGGAAGGAGAAGGTTGACGCCACTTTCTCAATACCCTTTTGGAGCGGCGCTCTTTCCTTGGTACGCACGAACTTCTCCACGTTTTTAGCCACATCGTCGTAGATCAGTTCCTTGAGCAGCTTGAGCGAGTCAATTTCAAGCGTCAATTCTTGATCTTCCGGTTTTTGACGGGTGAATGCTGAAAGACTGGCGAAACTCAGCACCTTGTTGAAGAGCTTCTTGCCGGATCCCCTTAGACCTTTCAACAGACGGACACCCTCCTGCTCGACTTCGTTGTAGGCGGAGCCGCTATTCTTGGATAACACGTTTTCAAGCTCCTGCTGGCGTTTCCGCAAAAGCATCTTTGTGTTGTTGTACGACTGAATGTGGTCATTGACAGAAACCTCGTTAATGACTTTACGTTCTGATCTCTTCTCCCGGGCACGTTCCCAGAACCACCTGAACGGCGTCAGGGTACTACCCACGCCCGAAAGCACTGCAGTAAACGTCACGCCCGCAAGCACGATGTCGTTGGTGATGTGTTGCATGAACGACCTCAGATCCTTATAGCCTGGTTCTTCAAGAGCATGAGCCAACGAGCCCACACGGCCCAAGATCATAAACCAGGCTCCACAGAGAAGCACCGTAAGCCCCCATTTGAACAAGGCGCCGGGCTTGTTGGTGTTCAATGGAGGAGAAAGGTCCTGGGTCACGTATAGACTGATGATAAGAAGCGGCTGCACAATTGCCACGAGAACAACAAGCAACCGAATGGACCATTGGAACAACGCCGGGTCCAATTCAATGAAATCGGTCATCTGCACCATAAGGGCAAAAGTAAGCTCGAGCGAAATGGCAATCACTATAGAGAACAACGCTCCTGCTGTTCTGTGGACATACTTCTGGCGAGCAAAAGCGTCGTGTTTGTGTGTGTAGACCTCGCCATCCTCATCATCCACGTCCACGTGCAAGAGCTTGCACCCGTGTTTGTAGTTGACCTTCTCGATCTTCTCGTTGATCCTGGCCTTGTTCTTGTACAGATTGAGGTGGGAGTTTCGAATGAGCTCGTGGTTGAATATGAATTTGTAGATCCACGCTGAAAGAAGCGGTAGTGCCACGCCAAACGGCGCTAGCTCAAATACCCCCACGATACTGATCATGATGGAAGGTGTAACAGGTGGTGGTCTGTCTCAACGTTGATACTGGTGTGCAGGTGGGACCCTGGGGTGCCTTGGACCGTCGGCTTTTCTGTGGAATGCGGGGCGTGGAGGGGCATTTGGTGTGGATTTGGGGGTTTGGATGGGAGGAGAGTGGTTTGGATGTTTTTGGCTGGGGAGATTTTGGGATTGTGGTGGAAATTGGTGGGGGTTTGGTTGGACGGTTTCACAGAGGAACGGACACTGGGGGGTGGATTGAGGTGGAGAGTGGAGGGTGGGCGATGAAGTAGGGGTTTTCAGAAATTAGGGTAGATGCTGAAATTGAAGGATTGTGAGAAAACGGGTAAAAAGTGGAGGTAAGTTCAAGTGGTCTAGCAGTGTATGGTTGCAGTTAATGGCTGCGAAATGGGTGTAGGTCAATCTAGTGGAGCAGTTCTACAGAATGGCCATTATTGCGTCAACCGCTATGTTTTCCACTCTGGAGCGATAGAATCTGGGCATAGAATCAGGGCATATTTTTCAAAATAAGAAGTCGTTGGAAGATATATCAGCCTACTGGTGTAGTCGATGGCTGCGAAATGGGTATAACCATTCATGCTACTCCAGACGAGCCAGAAAATTAAAGCAAGAAAGCTTTTCAACTAGCTTTGACAGATAATGCTATGTATAAATAAAGGGAGAATACATCATTTTGACGAACCGCCTGAAGTATGTCAGTGGTGTCATGCCCATAGTATGGGGCCCCATTTAAATCCACCTGCATACAGCAACATCAACGAAAAACGAAAAATCCTGGAACCATTCTCTTCACCTTCAGTTCTCCTAAAAACCACCACCCAAAATGCCGCAAATGCGCCTTAGTGCCGAAAAGAGGATGAGGAAGCACCTCCTCGAGCAGCTCAAAGCTCGTAAGGTCCTCGGTGCCCGCATCGCCCAGGGTTACAAGACAAAGAAGGATTTACAAGAGTTGAACTTGGCTCCTCAGGTTTTCATGTTCAAAAACCTCTTCCTGGGCCAGGTCATGTACTCTCAGGTACCAGCCTACCATCAAGATCAAATCAATGCGCTGTTCACCCGTCCCAACTGGGAGAACAGGAAACCAGCCAGAAGAAACGACCACTGGAGACTTATGGCTGTGGCCTCCTTTGCCAACTACGAATACGCCGTCGCCGCTTACAACGGGTTGTTAAAATTAAGACAAGTCAGAGACGTCCACAAGGCCAGCGAGGCCAAGCAGATGAGAAGAAAGAACGAGGACGGAAACACATGGTACTCTGGCCAGTACAGACCCACCCACCAGCAGGAAGCTGCCGCGGACTTGGCACACGTTATTGACGAGTTTGAGTTGGAAAACACAAAGATCTCCTGGGAGAACATCTGGAGAAAAGGAGATGACTCCCACTGGAGAATGGACTTGATTGAGCACGACACCTTGCCTGCGTTCACGCCCAAGTTCCAGAGTGTGGTGCTTGACGAGATGAGAAGGAAGGGTCTTGACTTTGTGAAGGAGTTGAGGAGCACGGCCGCTGAGGCCCCACAGGCCACCGAGGCCCAGGCTGAGGCCACAGCATAGACTTGTATATATTAAAGACAGCATTCGGAGGGGAAGTGTAGGTCGAGTAGGTCGTTGCTGTTTGATGGTGAAATAGACCTGTTTGATTGTGAGAAGCTTGCCAGTTCTTGGGCTTCTGTTATTGATAACTGGGGTGATGGTTGGGTATTTCAAGGTACGCTTTTGAAAGAAAGGTGAGGTAAAGTGATGACAGCCAATGATCTCAAACAGATACAACTTATTAGAAATATGGATTAATGAAGAGCAGTCTCTACCTTATCAGGAGAATAGGAATGGCATAATTAGCTAAGCTTATCCAATTTGCATCCACCATAGTATACTCACCTATTTGAATTTCATACTTCACCTGATGCTGATGGAAATCCTGGCTGGAAGGCCCTGTCTTTAGTTGTTGATATACCATCAGGGTAGGTAAATCAGGTTCTATAATACAATATTTTGCTTTGAAGCTCTCTAATATCAGATCCATCGTTTGAGGCATTCATGATTACTCTCTCTATCTGGATGTCAGGATAATTCTATCAACTTTCCCTAAAACACATACATTCAATTTAGATCACCTTCCCTGGGTGCCAGAACCACTAACAAATCCCTATCAAAACACAAATAATCCACAGAATCACAAAACGAAAAGCTCGAGCCACTTATTTTGCGACTAGGCTCACAGTCCAATAAGACGCCTCTCAGTGCTAATTAGGCGCTCCATGTAAACAACCGAAACCCACACAAAAGCGGGCGCAAATTAAGGAACCACCGACCCGCTCCACACCGCTCCACAATCCACACTTTGGGAGGAATTCAACGGTGACAAATTAGGGCTGTACTATTTAAGGGCTAGTTATATAAATTTTGTTAAAATAAAAAAAAGATGAAAATACGAAAAAAGGTAAAAAGAATCCAAATCCACTACCTCCCATTCGAGAACCGACGGTTTTTCGTATTTCGCTGCCTGCCACAGTGAGCCACGGCTGGGGCGGATTTTCGCAACCGCTGCTTCAACTGTGGCTCCCACCACAGCGACACCACGCCAAAACACGGGAACAGCGGACCACCAGGGGCAACTTTGCCGTGCAAAGTCGATGAAAATGTGCAAATTGCAGTCTTTCGGCCTCCCCAGCGCAAATTAATGGGGTTCTACGTCCCGGAAAGCTGGAACAAAACCCGTGCACCACAGCCCAGGCCGAAGTTTCGGCTGCAGCGCCGGGCGCCCAGTTGCCTAATCAGGTGACCTCCGCTGCCGACCGCTCGGGCCCGCCGCCGCACTTTTTTGCCCATTTTATATATAAGCCCTTGCGAAGAGAAAAGGTGACAGAAAAAGCGGATTTCATCGAAAAAAGAGAAAACACGGCCCACAGCGTTTGGATTTGAAACAAACGAAAAAAAAAAAAGTCTGACTTGTGGCAAAGTCAAATTATCATCATCATCCTTCAAAACGGCATTTAGCTGACCTCCTGTTCCACGGAATTGTCCTGGCTCTCGAGGACTCATCGGTCACAGCCTCTGCTATTCATATCTACAACAAGCGGATTTTGAAGGCGAGCTAGGTCATCTAAACCAAAAAAACAAAAACTTCAATCTATCCACTCGATTCCCGGAGGTCACAGCCCAGATCTCCGAAATCATAGCTCCAAACCAAAGGCGGGTTCTCATCAAACATGGACTACTACTACCGCCGGCTGATGGGCAACGGCACCGTCACGTCCAAGTTCCGTATTTCCAGCACCCCGGACGAAAAACCCCGCTTTGCTGCCTCCAAGGTGGCTCCAGTGGAAAACGGCGCAACCCACCACCCTTCCAACTGTGTTCGCTGCTACAAACTCAAGAAAAAGTGCTCGAGAACGTACCCAAAGTGCCTTTACTGTACCAAGGCGGGCTCTGAATGCGAGTACATCGACCGCAAGGTCAAGAAGCCATGCGTAGAGAAAGCGGTGGTTCCAAAGTCGGTCTCCATCGCTCTGTTGGTGCACTCTGAAGAAACAGAGCAGCCGTTTGAGAATATCGAGCTACCGCCCACGGAACAGCTGGCGTCCAAAAGCGCTATCGCAAAGAAAATCAACAACAGGGCCATCTCCAGACAGCCCTCTGCGGGTCCTCCGAACTTGCTGGACGAGTTTTTGGTGGTCAAGCCTATAGAGGACGAACTGCTTCCGCTGGCGTTCGTGCGGGCCTATTTCGCCAGTTACTCGTGGAGATACCCTGTGGTTGACCAGCGGGCTTTCAACCAGTCCTTTGAGGCAATCTCATTTAATACGGAGACCTTGGTGCCGCTAGACGTGTACTTGGTCATGGCCGTCGGATGCATCGTTTTCGACTGCAACCACGGCACCTCTCACTACAACACCATCTTCAGCGACAAGATGATCGAGTCCATCGTGGATATCATCACATACGACCCGGAAACGGATACCCAGTCCTCCACGCTACTAGTGCTTCTCTGCATCTACGCCGTCAACGCAAGCAACAGAGACTTGGCCTGGAGCATTTTGGGTTTCCTTAACCGCAGCATCATCTACAAAACCGACTTTCTCGGCACCTCCATGGGCTTTTCCAAGAACGTCTTCTGGGCTGTTCACAACCTTGATAGAGAGCTCAGCTTGATGCTCAACAAGCCTAGTCAGTTTGTTCCTGTTTCGATCATCAGACAGAGCACAGACTTTTCAGACATCGAGAGCGACGAAAACTTGGCCACCCTCATGACCAAGGCCGTGGAGCTTCACAAATTGCAAGACCGTGTGTTGTCACTCAAACTTGGTTTGCAAGCCAACACCAAGGATGCTCTTCGGCAGTTGTCGTCCGACTTGGAGTCTTGGAGGGTTTCAGTGCTGCTGGTGGTTCATAGCGAATATGCTGACCTGCCTTTGCTCACCAGAGTGATTGGCGTGGTTCACTTGGACTACTACTACTTGCTCATTGAAATTGACCAGCTTTCGTCGACTGAGTCATTCCAGTTCACGCTTCAGTTCCTTTCGAACTCGTTCAGCTTGTTGCTCAACGAACTGTCCAGCAACAAGGACGTCTCGGGCATTTCGCTCTACCTGTTCTTCTGGTTCCTGAAGTTCTTCAAGGTGATCGACTACAACTTGAACTCGCTTTTGAAGACGTTGCACAACAAGGAGGTTCCCAGAAGCGATGTGAGCCTTCGTCTCAGTGACTTCAACGGAAACTTGCAGTTGATTGTCAACCTCCTCAAGTACTTGCTTAATAGCTCTCAGAGCCCCGAACAGTACAAGCCAAAGATGACGAGCTGGGTGAAGCGTCTCACGCTTCTTAACATCAAGCTCATGGGTAGTGATATCCTCAGTGCGTCTGAGGAGCAGTACAACGACTTGCTTGCCAAGGTCGACAGCATCTTGAGCGAGTAATTTATAGATAATGAGAAACGATACACGGGGATTATTTGTGTTTGTTGTGGTGTAGAAACAGGTGTTTGGGTAAGTGCTCACTGTTGTTGAGAATCTAAGGAATGAGATATACCAGCACAAACATTGTTTGAGGAGCTAATAATGACTTCACATGGTAGTTTCGTATTTCTTTATTATCTTGAGGGCTAATAAGAAAATTTATAGTGTTTCCTTCAGGCTTTGGGCACTCTTAAACGGTAATTAATGTTTAAATGGGAATTTTACTCCTTAATGAGCCGCTTTCACCAACATTTTAAACAGTGGTATGATAGAGAAAAATTATAACAAAATATATATACAATTTAATCAGAGTAGAGAGTCACTTTTGGCTCAATAATAGCAGGTAAATACGCTGATTATCTCGCAAAATGTGTTTTGTTAGTGAGATGTTACACTTTTACACCCGTACCTCAGAACGTCAAAAGTGTTTTTTTCGCATAACCTAGGCAATTTTGTATGAGAGCACCAAAACGAGCGTAATACTGTGAAGTACTGCCTCAGATTGGGTCTTCAAGGCCATACAATGCACTATCTATCTAACATCAAAGCTAGGATAAAATTGAAAATCGAAACATTTAATCACTTTTGAATAAATAAGAAGATTCGCTGAATCCAATAAACGAAAAAAAAAAAAAAAAAAAAAGAAAAGACAGCCCAGCTTGTGCTTCATTATTCGCTTCTACAGTGGTGCTTCAATTACACCGATTAACAAGATAGCACAAGTGATTCATACACTTGCTAAGAAAAGAATACTTCTATTTTTGAAAAAAATAAATCGTCTTCAAAAACTGCCCTCCCCCATATGCCAATCATTTGGCAACCCACCACCCCAAAAACATACTACTTCAACCTCACCACCTACCCTTTAACCACCTTCCATCTATTCTAACCACCTCTGCACCGACACTCCCGTTTCCTTACTACAATTTACTTTAACACTCTACAGCAATCCCTCCTACAATCCCTAAACATCTTCACAACTTTATCACTCTAAAAATCTCTACTCACAAAAACGACAAGGCACCTCCGACGGCGGCAGCAACAACAGCGAAAAACGGCATGATCTTGCCGGAGCCAGAATCGCTGTGGTACCATGGGCTAGGGCCCGTTCCGTTGGTGCCGTTGGCAGAAGTGGACTCCGCAGCCACAGTGATGTGGTCAAGAGTGGCCGTGGAGTAGTAGTACTCGCTGTTGGTGGAGTTGATCAACAACACATCGCTCAAGAAGGTCGAGGAGTAAAGAGGAGCGGCGGTGGCGCTGGGGATGCCGTCGCTGATGGTGACAACGTGGGAACCTTCCTTCTCTCTCTTTTCCTCACCGGCAGCCTGGGCCAAGGCGATCTCGTAGTTGTCAAAGTCAAAGACGGCGTAGGCGCTTCTGAGGAAGACGTCGCCCAAAATGGCACTCTCGTTGCCGCCGTCAAGAACACCCAAGAAACAGCCCTCGCTCCAGTCGTCCAACTCGTTAGGGTATATCAAGTCCTTGAGGGGCACCTTGATGTCGATGCCGCTGAACTTGAACTTGATCTCTTCTTCGGAGTGGAGCAAGTCGCAGGAAACGTTGTACTGGTATCCCTCGTCCCAGTAGACACCGTCGGCTTTCTCCACAAGCGGGTCGATGTAGGTCTGGGGCAAGTAGGCCAAGGTGGTACCGGTATCGAGAAGTGCAACAATGTCCTGGTCCACCTCGAAGCCTTCGCCGTGGATACCGTTCAAAAGGACATTGGTTCTGATGGGGTTCTTAACGCCCAAGGCGTAGTACTCGTTGATGATGGGCAACTTGGTCAATGGGCCTTCGAACCTGGAGGTGTCGTAGCCGCCAAAAAGGACCTCACCTTTGGAAGCGTTGTTCTTGCCCAACCACACGGAATAGGCATTGGCCTTGGTGATGTCCAAGTTCTTAAGACGCAATGGCAAGTTCTCGTACTCGTACGATCTGTTGGGGTGACGAATGCTCACGGTACCCTCAAGACCAGGCAAGCCGATACCCAACACACCGATATCGGAGTCAGTGTAAGGAGCCACACCGAAGGAAAGGCTTTCGACGTTCTGACCAGCAATTTCAACGTCGTCGTTGGCCCAGTAGCCAAGCGCATACGAGTTGTCGCCGTACAAGACGTAGAAAGGCTGCTCGGTCTTGTTGGCTTTGAAAGAGTCCGAGGAGTCGGTTGCAAACGAGCCGTAGGCCGTGCAAGCCTCGGTAGCGTAGTAGTAGTTTGAGGCGTTTTCGCCCAAGGAAACCACTGGGTTGTTTGCCAATTCGAAGGAAACGAGCGAGGAGAATTGGGGGATCAACGAGTCGGCTCCGGAAATGAAGCCAGTGTAGATCTCCTCAGACGAAGTTGGCGTGGGGGCCTCCGAAACAGATTCCTCCTCCTCCTTCTCTTCAACATCCCTCTTGTAGCCAAACAATTGGGACTCCGAACATGGAGAAGTAGCGAACCAGAGGTCCGACGAACCGGTATCCACCAATACCTGGACCTCCTGCTTACCCGATCCAACTTTCAAAGTGGTCAAGTAGAAATAGGCCTCGTTCGAGATGGGCACATTCAAGGTGTCGTCTCTCTTCTGCCTGGCAGGAACCTGCCTTGCTGGAATGCGGTGGTGCTCTGCAAACTGCTGAGCTTCCTTGCCTCTAAGGATGTCAAAGTCAAGCAAAACGGTGGCCTGGGCAATGCCAGCCAACACGGGAAGAAGGTAGGCGAACTTCATGTGTGGTGAAAAATCTTAGCAAAAATCGGCCATTTTATACACTTTGTGGAGTGGCTGGTTATGCCGCATGGCAGAACGGCTCGGCTTATCTTATGGCACTTTTGGCAGCCGTGTGCATGGAGTGGCTCGCTTAAGCCCTTTCAGCTGCATGAAGCTGTCAAGGTGGATAAACAACCACACCTTTTGGAACAAAACGATGCCAATGCCAAATTAATGCAATGGAGAGAAATGGATTCAGAACAGCCAAAGTAAATTCATAATTCTCACGGCTCCGCCGCCCGGGCAGCTGGCAAATCTGTGGGAGCACGTCGGAAACGGAAATGCAATCACATCCCAAAACAGAAGGGCCACAGTTGGTGCGTTTGTGCCTCAAAATCCCAAGAGCCTATCAGGGGTCAGCATAGCCGAATACCCGGAACGGCTCTACACCTTTGTGGAAGAGATAAGGCCCAAGCGGGCAATGTGTTTGGGGCGTCGAATGCAACTTCTACAGCTTGCGTAATCTTTCAGGCACATGCCGGGAATGAGATGGACTGGCGATCACACGATAGCAGTGGAGCAGCACCCACTGCATGAGATTTTTTGCAATTGGCGGTTGCTGTGGTGTGGATGCTATTTGGAAATTTAGGGTTTGGGTTTTGTGCTACGTGGTGGAGACTTTTAGGGGGCAAGTTGGTTGTATGGTTTGTGGACATCAAATGAGTGAGGCTGTGAAGATGAAGGCTTATGGTGAAAACGGTGAGATAAGACAGACGGCCGACAGCGTCCTTCCAGAGCCTTTCAAAGCCCACTTTAGAAACATCTCCAAAAATCCAAAATGTGAAATTTCCATGAGGTGAAACTGCCATGGAGTGAAATTTCCATGAGGTGAAACTGCCATGGAGTGAAATTTCAATGGAGTGAACCATCGCTGTTGGTCCAATTTTTCACCTCATCTCCCCCACACTTTCTCAACAGCCCACTCAACGAAGCTGGAATCTACATACCACTTTTTCAAATCAACAACCCCAAATCAAAATCTCCAAATCCAAAATCCCCAAATCCAAAATCCCCAAATCCAAAACACCCCCCAACCCCCCCACCCACCCCCCCCCCCCCAA